>NC_056559.1:8443652-8469534 GCF_013358625.1 Macadamia integrifolia
GTATCCAAGTCTTTTGCCATACTAGTCTCGCGAGTCCATACTAACCCCACAACCGCATGGACCGGGTCATACCGGGATTGAATGAGACAAGAAGTTCTTAGTTAAACACTATGATGATAAGAATTGGTACCATAAGTAAAATTCTCAAACTTTGGGGTTATTATGGATTTTTTACGAAAAAGTTCCCATGCTGTTGATGTGTGCGAATGTCCCATGCTGCACCAATGGCAATAATTGAAACAATATATTTGGTATGAGCCCACAATGGAAAGGGAGGAGGGAGAAAATGAATAAAAAAAAAAAAAACCTTGTTAAAGGGTTTACATTGAGCAAACAATGTGGGGATCTTTTTCCCATATAGGTGTTGGGAATCAATAGAATTTACCCTTAAAAAGTAGTCATTAATAGGATAGTGTTAAATTCTTTCTTTAAATGCCTTCACATCATGTTACTCACATTGGACTTTGCATCGTTTCTTTCACATGAAACCCCAACAATTTCACGTCTCCATGTTGAAGTACATATGGGAATCAAGATATTTCCTAAGAAATTTTCTCAAAGAGATACCGAAGTTGCTACATCCTCGCTCTAATACCACTTGTTACAACTAGAGTATAACTCACTCTTAATGGCTTGCACTTACCAGTGAGTTCTCCCAAGTCCCAACAATGTTTCCATCCACCATCAACAAAGGAATTTGGTGTTCTATTGATTACGATATTTATCGAGGAAAATAACGTATGAAACTTAACTTTTATTTGGAGGAACTGTAGTGACTGGGGTGACACAGAAAACTCTACCAACTTTTTTGTCATACGTAAGTATTCTCTGTTTTTGTCTCTACAAGAAATAAAGGATTGCATTAAATTTTCCTTCACTCTTTGTGAAGAGAAAACCGATGTTTATATGACTATATAATTGAATTATGAGTTCATCATTAACTATCTTCCCTTATTGTATTTCTATGAGGTCGAAATTATCTTTTCTTTGTACAATAAGAAAGTCATATAATACTGGGTCTAGAAGGAAGATCAATATTATATGGTTTAAGGGGTTAGTTTAGTAGGTAGTTGAATTAGATTTGATGAATCTATTTCATGCTACGTTATTGCTTAGATGGTCATCAATTTTTTTTATTTATTTTTTAATCCTTGTTCCCTCAATTTCTATAATGAAGGCAACAATAATAACATATTATTAGGGCACGCCTCAAGGAAGCCCCAACCTTTATGTTTTAAACTATGGTCCATCATTGGTTACAAAGAAAAATTGTAAACTTAATCTCTTAAACTTTCATAATAATGTGGTTGCAACTGTCATTAGATTAGGAGTTACAATTGTAAAATGATTTTTTTGTATACTCTTGGTCCTAATCTGAGGGTGGACTTTGGTACAACGGTAAGATTGCTCTATTGTGACCAAGTGATTATGAGGTTGAGTCAGAAAAAAATCTCTCTATAAAACAAGGGTAAGCTACATACATTATGATCCTCCTTAAATCCACAATGGTGAAAACCTCGTACATTAGATATGCCCTTTTTTACTCCTTGCCCTAATCTAACTTCTTACAAATTTACTTTTCATACTTGATAACATTATTAAGAGTGGGGATGGAACCCAACTCATATCTCAATTCTGTTTTTTCTTAGAAGATCTCAATCATATGACTTATTTTGACCATCCCTTGTATTTATATTCTTACTAATTTATTATTTTTCTAAACATTAATAGTATTCAACTATTTTGGGGTTTTAGTAATCAGTTTATTTTGGGGAGTCTCAAATCGGATTTCAAAATATATTAACTCTATTGAATTTCAAAATATATTGATCATTACTTCTTCTTTTTTTTTTATTATGGACCCACAATTAGGCATCAAAATCATTGTGAAGAGGCGGTGAGGTGCAATGAGCATTCAACGGTTGGAGTGTATAGTCAAGCCCTCCCAACCATTGGTTGCTAATTACATCTTACCGTTCACTGCAAAAAATTCTGACTCCAAAATTAGTTGAATACTTATTATTGTTTAAAAAAAATAAAAGAATTAAAATATAAAGAATTATAATACAAAAAAAAGATCAGATATATTGTAGGTCATACAATTGAGATGCATCACAAAATCTGACACATGTCTGGTTGAATTGACTAATCTGAATCAATCAATGGCCATACTGAATTTCTAGGGTTAGGATTTGTGTCGATTCTAATCGAGTCCTCAATTTGATTCTTATGCAATTCATATTGGAATCAAACAATCACTCTAGATTTGATCCAGATCCCAATCCCGCTCTTTTAAATCCTGAAACGAAGACTTATTGATCAAATATACAAGTCATTGCATTTCTTAATAGATGCCTTAATGTACATAAACTTCTTTCAATAGGGATGGAGGTAGTTTGTAAGCTGCTTTTGTTGTCATCTTTGCAACCTTTAAAATGTTTATCATCTTTGTTTTTTCAATAAAAGATTCTAGTCATCATTAAGAAAATAACGTACAGTTGTCTTGGAAGTTGAAAGGGTCCAATAATAAAATTGGTAGTTATATTTAAGTCACATTGAAGGATGACGATGGAAGTCTCTCAATCAATATCTTCGGCAAATTGGTAGTTAGATTTAAGCCACATTGAAGGATGATGATGTAAGTCTCTCAATCAATATTTTTTACATTGATCGTATGTTAAATTTGATTGTCCATCTCAATTCTACAGAGACTTTTTTTTTTTTTTATATATTTCAATCGTTTAGGAGTGGTTATAAAATAAATAAATAAATAAAAGAATCTTCATCCATGATGAAGGAAATACCTACTGATCTAAGGTGATCATTTTCAATTTCAACGTTGTCTACCTCAAAATGGCTTGAGGAAAATTCAATCCCAGAAAATAAATTGGATAATGGTTCTATGTCTAGGTGCGTAGCATATGTAGGAACTCAATGTGTTTCTCTCTCCTCTCTAGACAAAATGATACAAATGTTTTTCATATGAGGAGGAGAGGGATAGACACATGGGAGCACTGATTTAGGCCACGATCTTAAATTGAGTTATTTTTCTTTTACAAAAAATATATTAATTTTTTGATAAAATTTTTTAATTTCCATCTTAATAGGTATCAAAATAAATTTGTGGAACTGATTTTAAAGATCAAGTACACAGTATTATTTTGCAATGCCTCAACTCTACACTAAGTCACGATATTTTTCATTTTAAAAGGAACCCCTCATGAATCTAAAACGCATTGTAACCATAAAAAGAGTGTTAGAAATTATCAATTAGTCTAATCTTTTCTCATTAATCAATGTGGAACTAGAGAGTCTACATTTAGGATTCAATGGATACGGACCAAAGTTTTCTAATACCAACATTATTACCAAGATCTTTATTTGAATCCATAATTGGGAATCAGATTCAGCCTATTCCGATACAATTCGATCAGACTGGAGCAAAAACCATGAACAAGAAGAGGACTAGAGGAGATTGTGGGGCCCACATGGTGCATCAAAATCCTGGTTTGTGCAGACAAAGAGCAATGTGGCAGATACAGCTGCCTCTCCACCAAAACCCACTTTTAAATTAATAAGTTAGTTATTATTCGAAGTAATTATAATATATATAATATCGGGATTGGCAATAGTTAATAGAATCCGATGCCAGCTAATCACCGATTACATTATATTTAATTTCTAATCTTCTAATGTCGTCATACGGATATACCTAAATCCACATTAATTAATAATTAATTAACTACTGTTTTAAGTTTAGAGGGAATGAAATATTGTGTATACGTGATGTAACATTTGATGACGATACGCGGTGGCCATTGGCCAATGAGGGTTTAATTAAAAACAAAGAGAAACAATAAATAAATCGGAGGGTAATGATTGTAAGTTGTCAGAAAGACAGACATCTTTGGGACCCACGTGGTAATAGCCAGTCACCACCTAATCAATCATCACCGTTGGATTAACTATAGATTCGCATATACCGAGGCACTGCCATCAGATTCGCTGACCCGAATACCCACGCAATCAGTTTTCTGATCCCCCTCTCTCCAATGTCAGGCGTGTTGGATAAGCTCGCACGTCACAGTATCCAGCCATTCACGTTTCAATCAATTTTGAAATTACCATATTGCCCATACGAGATTACCACTAGGATGCTTGATTTATTACTGTAATGCCACTTGCTTAGCACTAAAGCTGGCTCAGGTTCAAGTTTAAGTTACAATTATTATTGCTTTGTTTTAGCTTGTAAGCAAGGATTAAAGGAACAGATCCGGATCCTGATTCTGATTCGGATCAGTATCGGACCTTTAGTACGTTTTTCGAGTTGAATTTGATTGGAATCGACCTAAGTCAATCAAGAATTGATCAAAATCGACTTGATGGTTGGATCCGATTTCTTAAAACACTGCTCTAAGCAAAACAAGAGCAGTAAACTTAGCTGTTATTAGTTATAATGTAATTTTTTTTGTTAGTTTTGGTTGGTTTAACTAGAACAATGGGGACATTAACTAGAAAATTGGAAAAATGGAAAGGGAGAGGGGGTTGGGGGAAGCAGTTCACATAAGCTAAATCACTATCCAATAACAAGCTGATGGTGATGTCTGATTGAGTCTCTTTCAGAGGATCAAGTGATGCAACTTCTCATTAACATGCTCTAGGAGGAACCCAACAACAAAAAGTTACATGTAGTTTGATGGACCCCATAGTCTGATTTTGAATTTGATTTATGATTTAAAAAGAATTATATTTTTTAAAATTTGACATATGGTTAGTCTAAATCATTTTTAAATATCCAATGGTTAAAATTATCATATCACGATTACATATGAATTGTTACACGAATTTGACATATTTCAAGCAAATGATTGATGAAACTTTTTCTAAAAATAACAAAGGATTGAGTTCTCATACTACATAGCATACATTAGCATCTCCCTATATCTATTTCTCATCCATTGATAGGGATAAAAATGCCATTTTATTGTAAGGAAGAGAGAGATAGACATAAGGGGTGCTAAAGTACACTACGCATCCTAGGAATTCTTTTACCCTAATAATACTCAAAAAATAGAAGTCCATCCGTTAGGGCCATTTCCTACATGCTCATTTTACACATCAAAGCTCCTTTATGTCATAACATATGGGTTAAAAATTTTATAAACACATAAACCCTTAAGTACTCTCCTCAGATGTCAAGTTTCAGCAGTCCTACAAGAGTTATTCATTTGGCTTAACAAAGATTTGATAATTTAGGGTTATAGGAGAAGAGTGCATATCTTTTGCAGTGAGTGATTAGGTGCAATGAGCATTGGGTGTAGGAAAGTATCTGGGTATGTGCCTCAAAGGACTCCTAACCATTGATGCTCATTGCATCAATGCAACGGCAGACGATTTTCACACATAAGAGAATGCATAATAGTGATCAGAACACTGGGGGATACATCATAAATATGATTAATCCATATCATGATCTCTTTGTCAAATGGTTAATTACCACATAGGTGTCATGTGGCAAAACAAAAGTCGGTGTAGAAAGGTTCCTACCACGGGCATGTACCTGAAAAAAAAAAATGAAGACAATGTTCAAAAAAGAGAGAGAAGACAGGGAACTGACTCACTCGAGTTGGGAACACCTTAATTAATTATATGCCAATCAAGGATTAATATAATTAAGATGATGATAGTCACCATTATTTCCAATATTAAAAGATAAAAGTTAAAATATTATATTATTTCATATGGTGTTTGTTACCATTTTTAGATCTTCCCCACGCTAAGGGGGAGACTAGAGAGAGAGAGAGACAGAGGAATGTGTTTGAAGCAGAGAAAAGATGGGTTCAAGATAGATTTAGGTCTACCTACTGGTGGTTAGAGATTGAACACCATAACAAGAGCAAAACCAATATCTCCAACAACAACCGAAGCTGGAACTGGAAGAAGAGGAGGAGAGGAAAGAAAAACGAAAAAGTGAAGAGGGAAAGATAGAGAAAGTTGGCAGAAGTTTTCATTTTGGGATGATCTATTGAGTTCTGTGAGAACCTTTAAAAGAGGTTTTCATGGAGAGAGAGTTGAGAGAAGGGATTCCTCTCACGTGGGATGATGGAATGATGGATGGAGAAAACATATGAAATAAAAAGAAAAGAAAAGAAAAAGTGTGAGCGTATGACTGTTTCTGTAGCTGTAGCTGTAGCTGCTGCTGTTTGTTATTTTTTTTTAACAAAAGAAAAAATCTTTTAAAGAAGTGTTTGTGTTTTTTTATTTTTGTATTTGTTCGATGAAAAGGGTCACTGTTTTGAATCTTGGGATTGGTTTGTCTCCGTTTTGGGGATGATTGTATCAGCGGATCCGGTGTGCTTTCCAGCTTTTCTGTTCCCCACGAAAGACACAGAAGTCTCGGGTTTTCAGGTAAATTTTTCTCCTTTTCTTTTTCTTTTTACTGCCATTCGTTTTTTTGTGTTTACCTTCCATAGTTAGCGTTCGATAAGAACTGGAAAAGCTTTCAGCCTTTAATTTGTTTTTCTTCCTCTCGTGTGTTCGTGTTTATGATATGGGTTTCGTGGGTTTTGAAGTAAGAGCCATATATGATGATCCAGAGATGAGAAAGTTACTTTTATTTTTGAGAAATGAAGTTATTTTTTGTTTTGATCATTTAATGTTGTCCCGTTTGGTTGTATAATTGTATTCGTCTTTTATGTCTTTAGTTACTGTGAAATTATTGCTTTCGGCACTTTCAAGAATCTAGATTTTTTTTTTTTCTTTTTCTTTTTCTGGGTTTCTCAAGTTTGGGTTTTTATTTATTATTTGTTCTTAAAGTTCCAATTTTGTTTGACTTGAAAAATGGGTTTTTGGAGGATGTCTTCTTCAAATTTCTTCACCTCGTTTCTCCTTTCGATGGGTAAGGATTTTAGGCTACAGCAAGCTCGGATTTTTTCCTGGTTTTTTCCTCCTCTGTTTGGATAGATACCGAGATCTCTTTCTGTTTATGTTTTTCTGCAACTGCCATTTAACAGTGATTCAAAAAATGGCAGAAAAAACCCTTCTTCCACACCCTTGTTTTCCTTTTAGGAAGTTATTTTTCTCTGTTTGGCAACTTATCTGCTTCAGTCTCTTTAATGGAGAACCCAAGCTGTGTGATTTGTATAATTCTGAGTATGTTGTTGTAAATCAGGTGAAAACATGAACGTGTTGTAAGAATTCGTGATTGAATTTCAGAAGCTACAGGAGATTTTTGTGATATTCTAAGGCTTGTTATTACCTGGTCACTGTTCTTCCCGGAGGAGGCTGGTGATGTTTTATCTTTCGGGAAGGATTAAGCATGGCAACTTATTTCCCCGGTTCCAGCAACCAAAGAGAAGGCATGCCAACCCTATATGCAAGGGACCCTGTAACAACTACTTCATATGCTGAGGCATCAGTTCTTCCTGGAAATATGATGATGTATCTGAACTACTCAGAATCCCTGGCTGGAAATTCTCAGCCTCAGCAGAATTGCGTGGAGCTACCTTCCGTAGGGACATCAGGGTCTACTGCCACACAGCAAGGTTCCTTCTCAAATCTTATGAGTTCTCATCTTGGTGATCAACAACAACAGTTTGGTGTGTGGAGGGACGGCAGAAATGAGATGATGTTCATGCGGCCGGCTGGTGGCTCCACTAGCATGCAATCGCTTGGTGAGGATTCCCAGGTGGGTCTGCAGACACAACTTGGGATTCTACATGGTGGACAGAATTTACAGGGACAAGGGTTATCCCTCAGCCTTAGCACACAGATCCCTTCCACCATTCCTGTGCCTCCATTTCAGTACCGGAACTCCAACCCAGGTTTCTCTTCACTCTTGAATTCCTCCCATCCGTCTATGTCAGGGGATGGTGGTAGCGGGACCAGCTCATCTAAAGATGATGAAAGCTCTCAAGGTAAACAACAGTTGAGGGATGCTGAATACTTGCCGCCTGGTTTTTCTGGAGCAAATCGTGATGATATCAAAGGGGAGGCATTGAATAATTTCCAGTACTCAATGGGTCCCAAACTGATGCATTCTGATCCATCCCCCTATGGATTGACGGGTCTTGCAAACACCATTCCCAACTCCAAATACCTCAAAGCAGTGCAACAACTGCTTGATGAAGTTGTCAATGTTCACAAGGCTTTGAAACAATCGGAATCTGACAAACACCAAAAATTCCATGGTTCTGGTTTAAAAGATCCCAAAGAGACTGAAGGAGAATCAAATGATGGCACTCAATTGCTTACTACCTCTGGGACCTCTTCGAAACCTCAGGAGTCTGGTACCAACAATGCTGAGCTTTCACCTGCTGAAAGACAGGATTTGCAGAATAAGATGACAAAGCTTTTGTCCATGTTGGATGAGGTATATATGCCATTACATTCATTGTTCTATACCGACTCAGGAGCTCTCCTAGTTTGTTACATCAATGCTCTTATCTTTTTCATGTGATAGTTAATCCTACGGACTCTGGTTGAATGCTTCTGTTATTTTCTTTCCTCTTTACTTTTTGTGAGAACTATGTGAGTGGTCAAAGATTCGGCGTAAATTCTCTGGTTTCTTCCATTGTTTGTGCACAATGAACCGCTTTAGTCATTAGTTTTCTGATATATACAAATGTCTTACACTGTATTACTGAAGGCTGCAAAAGTAGTGTTGCTGAATCATTCAAGTATATGTAGGAAGGGTAGTCTTTTCCAGCTTTCAGAAGTAGTATTTTGTAGAACAGGAGCAGCTCTTGGTTGGTTTTCCTAAGAAGATTGGTAATATAAATGTCTTAATAATTAATGAATGTAGAAGGATTTTGGTTTTCTGATCTTCTTTTCTAGATTACATCCAAGTATGCCAAGCAGTCTTCTCTCTTCTCCCTTCCTGTCCAGTGGATAAAATGGAATCAGATAGAGCAATTTCTATGTGAAAATTTTGTTGGATATGCCTTGCTGGTTTTCAAAATTGGTGAACTCCTTTTGTGATTTACATTGGGTACAAGGTTGGATGTAGTTAGTTCCTACTGGTTGACCTACTGACACTTGGGGGATCTTTGCTATTAGTGCAAGGTTTATTTTTTATTTATTTATTAATTTTTTTTTGGGGGGGGTTGGGTTGGGTAGTTCTTTGAAACGGAATTGTTCCATATTTCAATATTTCAGAATATTTAACCTGCATACTTGTGACTTCTGAAAGACCTTCCGAGAAGGGAGAGCTGAAGGCTCATCTCCACCTTCAGGCATTCAGTAGGAAGTGAAATTGGAAAGTCAGTTGCAGGTGCAAATTTGAACCACAGAGAGAGGTAGGAAGTTTTCCAGTGGCTAATATTAATCTATCTACTGTGTTGAAAAATTGGGGGTGGAGGGGGGGGGGTTGGAATCCACAAGAAATAGGATAATACACTATGATATGATCATTTTTCTAAAGCAAAAAATGTTGTGCGGATGGTTTGGAAAAAGATCTGAAAAGTAATTTATTATCCTACTCTCACATTTTTATTTGAGTGCTACATACGAAGAAATAAAACTTGTAAAACTTTCTCATTGAACCGTAGCACTGTATATATGTATGCGTATTTTTCTGCTTTTCATTGTGCTGTTGTTCTTGTATGTTTTCTCTGTATGCCTTTCAGAAATTGGTCTATTCTAGTGTGTATCTCCGTGTGAAATTGATTTCTTAGAATCCAAAACTATTCCCCATGTTTTGCTTCTTTAGATTTTGCAATGCTTCTCATCACACTAGGATGTGAGTCTGGACGCTCACATAAAGCTGTGATTGCAGGGAAAGAGAATTCTCCCTCGACCTCTCTTTGTAAAACATATGCAAAGAATTTCTTGCATATGGAACTTTGTGCGACTTTTTCACTCCTTATGTACAATTTTTTAAGGTATAGCAGTGGTGGCAAGCTGTCAGGAAAATTGTCACACCCTGAAATATAAAGAAAGTCATTTGCATTGAAAGAGTGGCAATGACATTGTTAAGTTCAAAGAGGAAGGGATTTTTGAGGGATTATTCCTGAACTTTAATCTACCTTGATTTAGAAGTGCAATTTACTCATTCATTCTGACTATACATGAAAATTACTTTTCTCATGCAATTCCAATTAGGTGACTTCTGCTTGCACTAGTTTGATTTTGAGAAGTATTTCTGACCATTTGGCCCTGACTCAACAACTGTTGCATGTTTGATTATCTAGAGTCTGATTTTTTTTTTTTTTTTTTTTTTTTTTGTGGTAAATACTAGAAGAGTCTGATAGTTTGGGATATCATTTTTTCATCAGTTGCTTTCTTGACTGTGTCTGACCACTGACCAATGATTGTATGAGTAGAAAGAAAGCTCCTGTTCTCCCATGTTTACATATGAATCTGAAGTAAGTTGACTTCAGTAGCTAAGGACATGTTACCATGGTTGCTGATGCTTCTTAACAGAATAACAGTTCATGAATCATTCTTGAATCTTATAGCATATGATACTATTTCTAGTACATGACATGTTATTCCATTTGCACATGTTGTTTGTACTGATCTTTTACTCTTTTTTTTTTTTTGGGGGGGGGGGGGTGGGGGTTGTAGCTGATCCTGTAAAGTTGATCCTATGGAGAAAAACCACTAGTTTGGTTTTTTCTCCATTACTTGCTAATTGCATAGAGGATCAGACTACTTATACTTGAAATAATTATTGAAGTTTTCACCTTTGTCTGTCTTGTTTCACCCCAAAAAAAATCTAACAAAATAGAAGAAATCATTGATTGGTGGCAAGCTACCACATTGTGGTGCCTATTCTCTTTTTTATGCTCAAGAGAGTTTGCCTAAATTCTTTTCATGAAGGATTTTTTGGGTAGGTTAATCTGTGGTCTGTCATCTTGATGTATATGTGTCAGTGTTGACTTGCATAGAGACCACTGAAGTGTCCACTCTTTTGTGCATTATGACTATTTCAGTTTTAGTGGTGGCATAATGTTTCATATATCTTTTTCTTTAGCAATGACTAAATATTGAAATCGCCCAATGCTTTATGGAAATTATGATTAAATAATTTTGTAAAGGGTGGAAGAATATAATCTTCTCTGCAAGTATAATACTCCCAACAAGCTAAAGTGTGATGAGTTTGTTTCTTTGTACCCACTTTAACATTAATATATTACTATGAATCCATTTGAACTGACCCAATCCCTTTGTCTCTCCTGTTGTGGTATCCTTGTTTTACTAACTATTCATGTAATCAAGGTATCAACTGAGAAAAATAATGCTACGTAGCTTAGCCCACATTGCCTGCATCAGATTCAGGGAGGAGGTGGCTAAGAGGTGCAAACTAGGCCTCAGCAGCTGCTAAGGTTTAGGTGATCTGGCAACTACCAGATGGTCTGTTTTAGTATTGGGGTAGATGTACTAGTTGTTAGGCTTTCTTTCCTTTGACAGGCTTGAACTCTTAAGGCTTCGGCTCCTCGTCTGAAGTTGAAAAGACTGAAATGTTATTTCTTGCTTGCTTGCTTCCTCTTGTTATTTCCGACTACAAAATTTTCAATTCCCCAGCCACTCTTGTGTCTCTTTCTCCTCAAAAGGAATAATTTTGAGGAAAATACAGCCCTTTAATTTTGTAATCAATCTTCAGTTTCATCAGATGGATCCTGAATCTGACTTTACACCACCACCACCAACAACAACAACTCAGCCTTTTCCCAACTGAATGGGGTTGGCTACATGGATCTGAAAAAACAAAGATAGAAGAAAGAAGAGGGAAAAGGGGAAAAGAAAAAGCAAAGAAGTGAAACAAGGCAATGTAACACCTCCAGGGCATCCTACCTAAATGCAATTGGCAACATGACTCTGACTTTACACCCTCAGTTATAAAGGTCATGTTACTTCCAATTTTTTTAAATACATGCTCTGAATGGACAATGCAGGGAAGACCATATATTAATCCATTACTAATAGCCAAAATTTGAAACTCTTTCCTGGCTATTTTCTACATACCATCATAGATTAAATTTGGATGAAAACTTTGGAATGTAATGCCATGCCATGATCTTGTAGCTAGAAGCCTAGAATATTTAATTATGTCGTTTCCTTTCATGCATATTGTTCTACACAATGTGGTGTGCACTGCATTCTGGCTTCTGCCATAATGCTCAACTGTCACTCAACTATGATGGGGTTGATGAACTTATGACTTGATATTTGGAATGAATGACTAGATCAGGAAATCAGCTGCAAGTTATTCATTCAAGTCTTGTCAGACAAGATTTATCACAGGAAAAGAGTTTTCTCAATGTTTACAATGTTGATATAAACATTGCAGACACTGTTTTTCCCTCTGTATTATTCCCCTCTTGAATAGATGTAAGTCTATAACCTATGAAGAAAATGTCAGTCTTGTGAGATTGCTTTTGGTTGGTCTTTGGACATACAGTTTTCATTTTAATTATTGCAGGTTGATAGAAGATACAAGCAGTATTATTATCAGATGCAGATTGTGGTATCATCTTTTGACGTGATAGCAGGATGTGGTGCTGCTAAACCTTATACAGCACTGGCCCTGCAGACTATCTCCCGTCACTTTCGGTGTTTGCATGATGCAATCAGTGGACAGATTCAAGCCACACGAAAGAGCCTTGGTGAGCAAGATTCTTCAGCAAATAGCAAGGGGGTTGGAATCTCTCGACTGCGTTATGTGGACCACCAGCTCAAGCAGCAGAGGGCTCTTCAGCAGCTTGGTATGATGCAGCAACATGCTTGGAGGCCACAGAGAGGGCTCCCTGAGAGCTCCGTTTCCATTCTTCGTGCTTGGTTGTTTGAGCACTTCCTTCATCCGTAAAATCTCTCAAACTGCTTTTCTTTTTATTCTTCCCCTTACCCATACAAGATATTCTAATGCACTTGATGGTAATAACTTATTTGCTGATTTTAATGTACCAGGTACCCAAAGGATTCTGATAAAATTTTGCTAGCTCGGCAGACAGGCTTAACTAGAAGTCAGGTAAATGAGCATTGCAGAGAAATTTAATTTATGCACTAGTTGATCGCTGGACAATCATCTAATGATGGTATCACAATACATCTACAACAAATTCAGCATCCACCATTCATAGGAATATAACTCCTGTGTAAGATATCCAATGGTATATTGAATGGTGGGTCTCTTCTATATGTGAGCCACGTGTGACTCATTTAGTAGGATTTCCTTACCATTGAGTTGAAGGGTGGCTAAAATCTCATTAGAAACAATATCACAAAGTCGGGTTTTTTTGCTTTATCCTTTTCTCTTGTGGTCTCAGGTCTCGAATTGGTTTATAAATGCACGGGTTCGACTTTGGAAGCCCATGGTTGAGGAAATGTATAAAGAAGAGACTGGTGACACTGAAATCAATTCAAATTCATCATCTGAAAATGCACCAAAAGTAGTGAGGGACGATAACGAGGCACCGGAGGATAAGGGGGAGGATTTTCAGCAAACTGTGAAATCTGCAGCGACTGACAGATGCCACCCCGAAACATTTCACGACTCAAAATCCAATCTTGTCCCTGATATAGAAATGTCTGGACCAGAAGCAGAAGCTGCCTTTCAGGATGATACCCAT
Organism: Macadamia integrifolia; assembly: GCF_013358625.1. Lineage (NCBI taxonomy): Eukaryota > Viridiplantae > Streptophyta > Magnoliopsida > Proteales > Proteaceae > Macadamia > Macadamia integrifolia. The sequence goes on from NC_056559.1 coordinate 8,457,224, forward strand.
AAAGGAGATGATGATACTGATTATGGGGGGATGAAATTAAGGGAAGATCAAAGACCCAGTTTAGATGATTGTAGCCTTTTTCAGGATGCACTTGTTCAGTCTGACAGGAGTGGTGGTGTGAGGTTCATGGGTGCTTCTGCTGCGTATGAGATGGCCGAGTTGGGGAGGTTTGGCAGCAGCAGTGGGGTGTCACTCACTTTGGGGTTGCAGCACTGTGATGGAAGTGGCCTACCCATGTCGGGTGGCACCCCTCACAACTTTATCACATTGAGAGGTGATGAAATGTACAACGCAGTAGCTACTTCTGGGGGCCCTGACACGGCTGATTATGAACGACACAGGTTTAGTTCCTCACATTTATTCCATGATTTTGTGGCGTGATGTGATGCTTGCTTTGCAGATCCATGATTAAAACCTGGCTCTTCTCATGGAGGGGGAAGAAACAATAAAATTATCAATAATAATGTTAGCCCATGGGCTATCCTTTTGGTATATCTTTCATCCTGCTAGCAAACTGTTAAAGAATGATTTCATCAAAAAAACTGCTGAAGAATGAAACTTGGTAGTATAGAAACATGGTTATGACAAAACACAGTTGTAGTATAGTAAGAGATTGGTGGGGAGATAGCATATTTGTAAAGATATGATGCATTTTTTTTTCTCTTTTGTGTATTCTGTTGAAGAAGGAACTTTGTACAATTATTTCAGCTGTAATTGAAGAGTAGGGATTAATCTCATTCGGATGGGATGGAACTTTTGCTCATCAAAATGCTGTTTACTATCCTGATGGTTATTATAGCAGTTCTCTTTCTTTTTCATTCCCTGGCACACCACCTTCCTTTTAACTTTTATAAGTGTTTCCTCATTTTTCATCCCCTGTTTCAAATTGTCATTAAATGCTTGTTTGTGCTGTTCAACTCTTCTCTGTCTTCTTGAAAATCTAAGGAAAAAAACTTTATATTGACTGTCATAACATCAAGCATGTGTCCCTATGGATATTTTTCCCTGAAGCTGATATTGTATTTCAGTTGAAAAAGCATGGCTACTTAGGCTGTCTTATGGCCGATCAGGTGGAACTTAAATTTTGCAGGAAGGTGGGGCCCAGGATCCCTATTTGTCATTGCAGCAAAAAGTCCTTTGGATTGGCTAGAATCGGGATCGGCCTCGGCAGATTCCAATCAGAATAGGCTGGTTTGGCCAATCCAATCCCAATTCCTTTAACCCTGATCATGTGACAGTTCACAATTTTATGCAAATGCAAATCATGTAGTTCACAATTGGACTATACGATTGAATCAAAACCTCCTTATTAGACACAAGCCTCATCTTGGATGAACCCTATCTATAGATTTAATTAAAACACCTTTCCAAATTAATGAGTTCTCTTGTGCAGTTGTGCCCAAGAAAATATAGAAGCATCTAAAAGTAGATGTATTGGATGGCAATCACATTCAGTAAATTTAGAAGAAAAAAAAAATCAAAGATGAGAATAGTTAGTAAAATCTCGTCACTTTGAAAACAACAACAAAGTAAGCTTTTTAATCACAACTTAATGAGGTCGACGGATCCAAACAACAAAATAAGGAAAATTGAATTCTAAATAGATGGAAGGGAAGGGGGTAAGAGATGAGAAGAGAACACTGGAACATAACAACCGGAAGATGCAGGAGGAGCCCAATCACTTTGAAAGATATGGGAAATTCACATTCTTCTAGTAAAAATAAATAAATAAATAAAAGACCGTTTGGAAACAATTTTTAGGAATCCATGTACTGCAATTCGAAAAATTGGAATCTCTACAACGCGTCAATAAAAAGGTTCCTTTTAGTCCTAACTAAACTTCTGAAATATGAATGCTTATAATACCCAGATTAGTCTGTTCTTGACTTTGCCCCTCCCCTCCCCTCCCCCTTCTTCCATATTTCAATATTTAACCAATGTTTGACTACTTATGTTTTAAATTGGCAAATCAAAATCAACTTTGCAATTTATTCCAAAAAATGTATTTATCTCATTTCTCCCAAATACAAATTATTTAACTAACTAGAGGTTAACGTAGACCACCAACTTTGACACCAATCACGGGACTGAACACAGAAAAAGCAAAAGGATTTTTTTTTCAAAAGGGGTAGGAGAGAAGATGAGCGAAGATGACAGGCAGGCCGGGCTTCCCCCAACTTAAAATGCGGCAAAATTTCATGAAACCTCTCGAAGCATATTGGACATTGAAGACACTCCTGTGGGGACTGCAGGGTCATCCATCTCTGGAATACCCATAGGTCATGGGGCCATATGGAATAAAGCAATCAAGCCCAGACAATCTATTATCAGATGTCTCCGAAGAGACCCAGACAAATTTTTATCGAAAGGTACTTTAATTATTAATAGAAGGCAAAGTCTGTGATCCGACACATCCAAACAACTTTTTGGATGAGTGCGAATAGTTATGCCACATGAAACGGTGATTTGCCACTTTAACCATCGGATGATTGCAGGAATTGGTATAAAATTGCACACAAGTTCAAACATTTCCCTCTTTGTAATGGCATACTTCCTGCATGTCTATGCAACCCTAAGTGACCCACACTTTCTAGGTGGTCCTAATTTTTAAATGCATGCAGCTTTGCAATGGACTGAAGAAGCTGCAGCTAGGGTTTACTGGTTGTAGCTTTGTAGCTTTGTAGCTCAGTCAGACAATTTGGTCCCATGTCAGACAATGGTAATTAATAACCTGAAAACTACAACCAAAGTATCCAGTACAATTTGTGAAGAATCAATATCTCAAGAGTATACTTTGACATTGTTTTACAAGATCAGGAGTTACTGAAAACAAAAAACCAAGGCAGCTCTTCCACAATCTAAACCAAATCATATCGTCTTTGTCAAACATGCTAACTGCTCAGGAGCTTCCCCGCACCAACCTTGGAGGAAAGAAGGTCATAAAACCCACTAAACTGCCAAGCAAAAATGAATTCTTGTTAGTCTTAGTTTCCATTGGAGGAAAATGGTCAAACAATAAAAATAGTAGTAGCATTCATTAATAACTGAACAGTACAAAATGATTATCCCCCACTTCAGATAATTCAAGTTGGAATAATTTTCCAGAGTGGTTAGGGAAAGGTAAGAGGTAGAACATCCAAATTTACTAATTCAGAAAAAAACCGATAACAAAAACATCTGCAACGTTCACTAGTAACTGGATGGTGCAAGATGATTATCCCATGCTTCAAATATTAGAACCTGTTTGAATCATTCCCCCATAAATTAGCGAGAGATAAAATATGAACCATGAAACCTTTTTCTATTTAATATTTACTAATTCATTGGTATATTATACATAATAAATTGACATGGTTCATGAAACAAGAGAATGAAAGATAGCTTCTGTCATTGAACTGTATTCTTTTTCTTTTTATAAGAATATCCGCAGAAAAGGCGAAAACCCAAAGAGAACAAATTCCATCAAGGCAACAGTAAGGACATTATACTGTAAGACCAGATAGAAAAGCAGGAAACCAAGACCATAGGACCATGACGAGTGAGGTGGTAAGCTCATGACCAAGGTCAATAATACCAATCCAGAAAACCAAAGTCTTACAGAAACACAACGCTTTCAATCAAAATTTATAGAAAGAACAAATTCACAAGCTCCAACACCAGAAAGAAATTAAAAGACAATCCCATTTTTCTGCCCTTTACCCAATAATCAGAAGTCATCAAACAAGCAAAGATATTATAGATGATTGCTGACAAGGTACTTAATGAACAAAAGGCCTTCGATGAGTATATGACATTGTTCATATGGCTGTGGCTACAGTTTCTCCATTCCTGCCTAAACTTTTGCATTTCATTTGCGTGATGAATGTGAAAAAAGCCTCAGTATAAACTTCAATTCCAAAATAAGGAAATCTTAACATTGACCCAGGTAGTTTTAACCACAAGGGTCCACCAAATTTTCAAACTTAGCCGTGGCAGATATGAGAAGATGTGACTAAAAGTCGATCTAAATTCCATAAAATTACAAAATTCCCATCTTGATGTAGTGGAACCTATTTGTTTAATTGGAGTTTTGTAAAACTAATGTCATTTTGTACACAACTTTGAGGCATTTCCCAACTTGTTTGGGGCTCAAATTTGACCATTTACATGGGTTTAACATATTCTATTACACAGACCACCTCAGTCTACCACATGGTACAGGTGAACTCCAATAAAGTTTGTCCTCCTTTTTGTTTAAGAACTATAAAAAGGTTTAATCTTGAGGTCAAATCCCTATATCTTGTCCCAGGATCTTCTTTCACTTCTATCACCTTCTTTTGGTATCGAGGGCACAAACAAAGAATATGGTATTAATTTGGAATGCTTTTTATTCATTCTTTTAAGTAGGTGAGAACAAACTAAACCTTTTTTCAAATTATTATTTTGATATGTGAGGAAACTGAACTTCATTTATTCTGTAACCAAAATGTCCACAATCTTTTTTAATCATCATCAAAAAGTCACTCCTGAAAGTACATCAGAAGCAAGAAACAGGAGACAACAAAGTTTGAAACTGGATGCTAAATCCAAAAACAATCAGAGTTATTAAGTTGGCAAAGAGTGTCAAGGCAATAACCATGCAGAGACACCTGTTTTAGGACGCAAGGTTATTGGAGTTCATAAATGAATGGGAAACAAAAAGGGGACATTGACATAAAAAACTTCAAGAACATGAACAAGAATGCTTTCAGGGACATGGATGCAAAGAAATCTGTAAAATCTAATATGGCAAAATTAAGAAGGAACAAAAGAAGGGATTGTTTTTCATTGAGACAATAGGGCAATGACAGGAGCTCTGCCCTCAACTTAAAGTTGCAGTGGCAACAGTAACACCAAGCACCAGTGACCACAAATAAGTACTTACCCCTTCTTCCTTTTTCTTTTCCTTCCCCACCATTTTTTTTCCTTTTACAGTGGCATTGTTGACTGAGTGCCAAATGTAGAGAGCTGCCTCCTCTTCATATTCTTCCTCCTTCATGCCTTTATACTTTCCTTGGCACCTAGACACCTAATACAATTACGGTGCCGCGGGCTGCCTGGCAACCACGGTGACAACTCCAGCAATTATCAACTCTTCAATCTTTATCTCTAAAATATTGTCTACTGCTTTCTTTCCATATACCACATGCAAGTGAAAGACGTAAGATGTTAGATGCCACAAAGAGGTCCCTATGGGCCCAAATCAAATAGGAGGTCATGCAGTGAAAAGCACTTTCACTCCTGAGGGCTCTACATGAAAGTGGCCCATCTAAATAGCCATATTGCCGTTAAGAAACAGATGAGTTGCTGAAACTGACCTCAAGACTGTTTGGCAGTATAAAGTTTAGTTTAATTGAACATAGTTGACTTAATAAGCTGCTGATTCTTTATGCAAGCAGAGATCCCAAAGACCCAAATAAGCCTGTAATGAGCCCAAAAATAATATCTAGAGTTCGAACCCCAAGCAGTAAAAAAAAACCGTAGTTTTCAGATCAAGCTAAATAAGTAGAGTAACAGAGTATTATGGAAATCGATAAAAATAAAAAGGAGATAGAAACAAGGTGTGTTATTTATTTATTTTTATTTTTTGGGGGGGAGGGGGAGTAGGAGAGAATAGAGGACAAATAACCACCACACATGGTTATTGCAACCTACACAGAAATCGACTAAAGAAATATGAGGTAGGAGGAGAGAAATTTGAAAATAAATAATAGGAAAGAAAATTGGGGAGAATAGGGTTTGCCATGAAGGAAAAGAGAAAGAAAAAATAACCATCACACATGGTTATTGCAAACTACACACCGGCAGCCAAGAAATTTTTGAACTCTTATCCATTCAACCATCAAATTCAATTCGGATGGCTATATTGGTTTATAGATAAAAAATAAAATAGAATAAAATCATCTAGCACACAGACCCTTAGAAAAGACATTTATGCTAACCATACTCATTGACGCTTATTATAGAAACACCAACTTTAAGGCGCTAAAAGAATAAACTAAATAGGATCCTTGGAAGCCAACTCAACCCTATCTAGATAAACTATATAGGAGCCTTGGAAGACTACTCGACCCTATCTAGATAATCCCTCGCAAAAGATAACATAGGTTAAACCACTTGCACACTTTTACCCATGGTCCCTACTAATAAAATAAAGTAGTGACACTAGGATTAATTCCTTAATTTAAAAGCATTCTTAAGCAATTGCCTCATGGAATTACAATACTCTCAAGTAAACAAATATGATTCTTAAACCAATTTAGATAACTACTGCGTAACACTTCAAACCAATAAGTTTCACTACACATGAAATTCACAGCATAGACTCATGTTTACAAGTGGCAGCTAATATATAGAAAATTTGAGAAAAATATTTAAAAATCAATTCAAAACAATTTACCTGCATCTAATGTCCCCGAAGCTAGTATATCTCATCATCAGGAATATCTGGTGTCAGGAATTTTCTTGGATCTTTACTAATTTCCTCATAATTCAGTCTCGATTTAACCCTCTCCGGTACTGGCTCAAGTGGGATAATGCCATCTCTATCAATAACTCCATCTATAATGCCGTATTCAACAGCTTCAATCGGAGACATGTACCGATCCCTGTCAATATCTTTTTGGACTTGTTCAAATGTCCTTCCAGTGAAACTAGAAATGATCCGAGTGACATTATTCTTATTATGCATAATCTCTCGGGCCTGAATCTCCACATCTATCGCTTGCCCACTAGCACCTCCAAGAGGTTGATGAAGCATTATCCGTGAATTAGCCATTGCAAGACGTTTACCTTTGGTGCCACCACCAAGGATGATTGAGGCAGTTGATGCTGTGATTCCAAGTGCAATGGTGGAAACATCTGCCCTCACGAGTTGCACGACGTCATAAATTGCCATTGTTGCACTAAACATAGGAGAAGGTGAGAGATTAAGAACAAGAGAAAGAAGAATAAAGAACAAATTTCAGCAAGAACCCATAACCAACATCAAGAAAGTAAAGACTATACAACAAAACAACTGATACTCATTAGTTTGAAATGATATACAACAACAGTTAGACAAGGAATAAAAGAAACCCAACATGTGAGAAATATATGACCTGGATACCCCATTGCTGCTGCAGCCTCATTAAATTGATGAAGTCTGTTAAATCATCCGTTCATTTTAAAGACCAATATAAAGCTTGATGCCAAATAGCCAAACGGCATCACAATTATGTAGTTGCCACTAATCCAATAGGTTAAATGACTAATATTATTATTTAGCATCATTTGGATGATAGAGCTGTCATAATTCAATAACTAAAGAGAAAAAATGTAATACAAGAAAATATGTAAGCAATTTCATAATTGAATTTCATCTCTTTTGTATTATGACCTGAAACCCTCAGTGTAAATAAATCAAGTCTCTCATTAATTATCTCCTCTTGAGTCTTGGCCCTCTAATTTGCGGTATCCTCATCATTTTTTTACCCTAAGTTACGCTTCCTTCATTGTATTAGTTAACTAAAACCACTTTCCTCCACTCTCAGCTAACAGCCACCAAGGCCATTGGCAGCAACTCGATTGCAAATTACTATATCACCATGATTGCAGGAACTCTTATTTATAAATCAAAATCTCTCAAAGAGGGTTTCACTCCCATCACAGCTGACCACATAGAATAAAGTGGGAGATTATCAGGATTATTCTGGTTCTGAACAAATGAGTACCACTATATCTTTACTACATTTTCCATCTAAATAACTGTTTCTTCCCATGGATCTCCAACACAGATAACATCTATCAATAATTCCTTGAGACAATGATCCAAGCACTTGGGAATGATGCTACTGCACACTGAGGCAGTTATCATCTAAAACCATTAATCCTATCTATCTAAAATTCCATCATTACTATTTCTGGAGGACATATGAAGCCATGCACTCTTAAAAATATATATTTCAATGATGAGGCTATTGCAGCAGCTTTAAGCTGCTGGATAAATATGATAAGACTCTGGAAACCAAAGCCCAAGAAATCTAATCTGAAGCCAGAACCGATGGGCTCAATATTGGTACTTAGTATCATTTGGGAATTATTTTCGTTGACAAGGTCAATCTTTAAATTTTTTATCTTTTAAATTTAGTAGCTGATAGATGAGTCATGGGGCCTAAGTATGTCTATTGAGGCAGTCTTAGTGTTGGAAGTTTTTATTTTTTTACCCTAAATTTGGGACTTCTTTTATTTTGATTCAGCCTTGCGCATATTAAACTTTCCAGTCTTCTTATATTCCAAGATTCTTTTTTTTTCTCTTCCGGGTGCTTATTTGGTTTCATTTGGTCACTTGCCCTTTTTTGGAATGCTAGGGATGTATACCATCTCTTCCTTGATCATTTTCTCCCAATAGTGAAGTTCCTTTTGAATGTGTTGAAAAATTTTGGCTGAGTGCTTGCCTCATTTATAGACCAAGTAGTGTTTTGACGATCTGTTAGCATCCAAGGTCAACCATCTGTTTTACATTTGAGCAATCAGATTATCACATAGAACAGTATGAGAGAAAAATGCAAAACCCGGAGGTTATGGGATTATCATACCTAGGAATATTGAATGCAAAGAATAGTTATGTGAAAGTGATTCAGATGACAGCTGTAATTGAAGGAGGGAGTTACGTAATCTACTATAAGCATTAACGAATATATCATTATTAACTGGGGTGTTTTGCGTCAAATACTCTTAAATTTGATGGATGGCCAAGTTAGTGGAAAGTAAATGATGATACATTTTTTAATGAACTCATAGAAATGCAGAAATTGTGTCCATTGTGGATCTAATTTTCCAAAGATGTCAATAAATTCAATAAAACTCTGGAAGAACTCTCTTTATGCTCATTGACTGAAAGAGCATCTATTTTAATCGTCAAAACGAAACTGCAAAAACACAAAACCACAGTTCCCTTCAATTACTATCTGAATTATCTTCTAGCTTCCTTAAAGTCAAACTAGCAACATCATTCAATGGTCACGAGCAAAACCAATAATCGTACTTAAAAACCCATTTCTACATATATCGCAATCCAAGATAAAGGAAAAGAGAAATAATCAAGAACTCTATCTACATCAATTTAACCCGAGGGAACGCAGTAAGCCAATCGTTCATCATGAAAGAAACCTAAAATCTTACCTCAGGGACCCTCCGGGAGAATTAACGAAGAGACGAATATCTTTGGTGGGATCTTGAGCATCCAAGAGCAACAATTGACTAATAGTTGCATCAGCGACAAAATCATCGATACTGCTGCCCAGGAACACAATCCTCTCCTTCAGCAGCAACCCCATCACATCTGATGCTGCGCCTCTCATGGCCATTTCTTGTGTCTGTGGAGAATTCAAAGATGGGCATAGAGGATGTGAAGAAGTTTCGAGGTCAAACCCTAACTTTGGAAGTTCAAACGTAGGTGAGGTTCTTGGTTGGGAGCCATGGAAGTTCGCGACAGAAGAAGAAGAAGTAGAAGAAGAAGAAATGTGAGCTTGGACTGAGAAGGTAGGGGATTTTTGGTAAGTGTTGCGTAGTTTAAGTGAAGCAGAATGTTGTGTGAGGAGAGTAGACATTGAGAGGGCGTTCATGGCGAAATGCCTGTGAGAGAGAGAGAGAGAGAGAGAGAATGAGAGAGAATGAAATGCAATCCAACGCTTACCCTGCGTGATAATAAGTGTGGCGTGGTGGAGGCAGCCAGGCCGAGGCGCAGTAGAGCGCTGGCATAAATCCTACGGAGGTCGCAAGTTCGACTCTCCCCATCTCCTCAGTTGTCGCCTAGATATTATCCCCCACCGGCCCATCCCACCTTAGCATAGTGAGTAAGTACGGGAATGGAAATGATACGGGTATAGATACGTACAACATTTGATGGTCAGATTGTTATAATATTTTTTAAAAATTCGATGAATACAAAAAAATAAAAATTTAATTCAGCACTTAATAAATATGTATTTTTTCATATTTAACATTTTATGCGCGAAAAATAGATTTGACAATTAAACGTTCAGATACAGAGAAAATACACATAATAAATGCATATTTACTAACTATGCTCCTTATTACCTTTGCCCCCATCCCACCACTAGTTGAAATCTTCTGCAAGTATGTTCCCTTGAACCTCCACTTCAAGTGTCAACACCCATCTCACTTAAATGGTGAAGAAAGGCATTTATGAAACAAAAGGGACATGTGTTAGCATGCAATAGAGAAAGGACCTGTAATTTATTCCACTGCTACATTCTCTTCTAATGTCGCATTCTTTTTTTTTTCTTTTTCCAGTAAAGAAGAGATTTATTGAGATGAAATGCAAGTACAGCTAATGGCGTAAGAATTACAAAGGTTTCGAAGCCATTGAGTGGAGTTCGGCCAAACCATACTCAACAGTGACAATGCCTTCCTAACCAGGGTATCTGCAATCTTGTTGCAATCCCTTGGAATGTGGTGAAAAGATATAGAGCCAAAAGAGGTACATAAGTGCGACACATCTGAGATGGAGGTTGAAATTGATAGAGGAATGGCAATTTTTGATCATTTCAGGATGTTGACAACCTCTTGATTGTCAGATTCAACGTGGATGTTCTGCAAAACCCAAAGATGCAACTTGAGATAAAGCATTGCGGATGGCTACAGCTTCTCCTTGGTTAGCTGATTGAAGATGCCAGGGTTTTGAAGATGTTCTGAGAGTTTGACCATTGTGATCCCTAAATATGATTCCGATTCCCCCCCCCCCCTTTCCTTTACTCTTACTCTGATCTTTCTGGAAAGCAGCATCACAATTGATCTTGATAAATCCGAGAGAGGGGGATTCCAAAAATGCCGAGGTTGAGAGTTTTAAGGTTGCATTCATAACCATACTAGCGAGAGTTACGTATTCAAATACGCATACAAAATAAAGAAAATGGACGAGAAAAAGAGATACAGCGCGTACAAATACATGGAGCAATCTGCCTTCTATAGTTCCACCAAATTACAGTTTTAATCTACAATTGAAAATTTTAGTGTACGTTAAATGGTTGGCTTAATGAATTCTTCCTTCGACCACGATGAAGGAAAACTCGGTCCTTTTATCGAACACACAAACTTTGTTGCCAACAGGCGATCGTTTTCCTCTGGGTAATGACATTTTTTACCCATAACAAATTAAGATCATTAAGATGCCACTTTGAATATTAGAAAAAGAAAAAGATGCCTTTTGAAAACTTTTTTTTTTTTCTAGCACGGATTACAGAGTCCATTTCTAAACAGTAAAAGAACAAGAAGCCATGAAGGTGCTTGTTTTTCATCTATTAACATCACCTTGATGGCTTTACTCCCCACGAGCACCACCGGTCGGTCTCCCAGGCTTCTTTTACCTCCTTTTATGAAAACCCAAGCATACAAAATGGATTGCATCCTTTCTTTGCATCAAGCAATCAATCAAAAATTAGAAAATAAACAAATAATAAGTGAATAAAAGCCTTCCTTCTAGAAGAGAGATCCCTTGGAGACAATGCTGCATTGTTTACTTTTTTAACACAACAAGAAGGATACCTGCATGGTATAGAATCTTTTGGGGAAAATGGAATGGTCAGTGTCAACCACTCAGCTGCTCATTGCAAGGTTGATCATACAGAAAGAGAATTAAATGACTAAGATCGTGGATAGAAGTAAAGTGAAGTGAAGTAAAAAAATTCAAAACAAAAGCAAAATGGAGCAATCATTACCAAAAACAATTGTGAACAAACTCAACAACATACTAAATAAAACAAATAAATTTCACTCAACTTTTCATCCATAATACAAGTGAGAAAATTACCCCCATTATAAACATTTCCAGGCTCAATGAAAAAGAAAAAAAAGAAAGGGTTCACAGAGAGTTATCTACATTCCTACACCTCACCCATTGCAGAAACCGGTCATCGAGTATCAGGAAATGTCATAAGCATCAAAATGAGGTTCTGCTATTCGGGCTTGGCTGGAACGAAGTACCTTAACTAGCTATTTACAGGTGCCACCATAGGATGAGTTATGGATACAAGAAACCCAGAATCTAGCTGGCCAGGGCATAGGAGTAAAGTCCAGTCATCATATATATTTTTCTCAGACAAGAAACGAAATTACTCCAGTTAAAAGAAGAAAAAAATGCAAACTTGTCAGGTAAGAAGAGCTTGTTAACTTCTGCAGCAGCTGGGCCAGCCATAAGACTTCAAACGAATTTTTTTTTTTCACCTGAAGAAGCCAATGGCTGTACTGATTAGACTAAGATAGTAAAGCATTTATTCACTCACAAAAAGAAC
>NC_056559.1:8469622-8535854 GCF_013358625.1 Macadamia integrifolia
GAAAAAAAAAAAAGAAAAAGAAAAAAGAGAGAGAGAAGTATTACTACCGTTTATATAGAGCCTTCACATCTCCACCCAACAAAGGGCTTTCAAGGAACAAATCGCTGCATTCTCTTGTGTCAATAGACTCCATTTCAAAGTCTCGATCACCACAGCATTCACTCCATTCAAACCACATCTTTGCAATTAATTCTTTCCTAAAGCAGGTAAGATGACCTTCCTCCTCAGGAGAGTCAGCAGCAACCAATCTGTATGTATAAACCTTCCTCTCTTGGCCTGGTCGGAATGCACGGCCAATAGCTTGCCGGGTGACCGATGGGTTTAGGTGAACATCCAAAATCAGTAAACGAGATGCCCCAACAAGGGAGATCCCCTCACCGCATGCCTTGATTGAACCAAAGAAAACCTTGGCATCAGGGGAACTGTTAAAACGGTCCATGGACCACTCCCTTTGTTCAGGATTAGTGTCACCAGAGATCATAAACATTTCCTTGCCAGGGCTCCAACCCTTCATCTTCACTATCAATCTTTCCAAGAATTTCAGTGGAAGGAGATACTGACTGAAAACAAGCAGCTTTTCACCAGCAGATTCGCACAAGCCCAAAAGATTAAGGAAAAATCTGGTCTTGACCCCATCTTTCAAATCTATTTTCCCTAACAAGTCATCAATCTTCTCATCACTGATGTTGCCAATCCTGTCTCCAGCTGTTGCAGACTCAGAGAACTCTTTCAGCCGTGGGTGCATATAAACAGCACTCCCCACAGAACTTCTCTTAAATTTTTCCATATTCTTCAATTTTTCTACTACATTCTTCTGTTTACTTGTCAGATTTAAAAGTACAGTGAAGTCAACAAGACCTGGCAATTCCTCCAAGAAATCTCCCTTGTAATAATGAAGAACATTATTTGTCATTTCACGGAGATCTTGTATGACTGTTACCTTCCTTTTGAAATCTTCATCGTTTTGTAAAGTGGCTTCAACTAACTCGAAAAATCCTGATTCCACACCATTTTTAAAGAACTTCCTTCCACCTGATATGTGAACCCTACTCAGAACACGCTTTACAATGGGACGAGAAGATTCCAACTTTAAGAACTTAGGGCGAACAAGGTTTAAAATATTGAAGACCTCCTTCACATGATTTTGAAATAAGGTGCCTGAAAGAACCACTTTTCTTGGTGTTTGCACCTTGGCAAGTGAGTGTAACACATCAGTGTTTTCATTCCTCGGTGTATGACCTTCATCCAATATAAGAATCGTAGGAACCTTCAGCAATATGTCATGACAAGCAGCTGCAGTTTTGCTTGTCGCACTACCACAAACAATGTTTGCAAACTGCTTGTAACCCAGAAATAAGATACCCTTCTGATCTACCCATAATTTCAAAACTTCCAACTGCTGATGTCTATTATCTGCTTTTGAAGAATAAAAGTCATACAAAGGTATGTCCTCCACTTGCCACCTTTGAAATTCTTTCCTCCATGTAGCCAGAATACCTTTGGGTAGAACCACCAGAGGTCTGGCTTGAGGATACTTGGCCAGGAAACTTTGCATAAAACTTATTATCATAAAAGTCTTCCCAGATCCAGGAGCATGTGCAAGAATGCAACCTCCTGGTTTGTCCGTTACTAAATTCCTTTGCAAGAAATTGAAACCCTCAATTTGATGGGGTTTCATTTGCTGCCTATGCCTTGGATGCACAGATATTTCGGCCACAGTCAGATCTTCCTGAGATCCTTCAAGTCCAGAAAGGGAAATCTCGGTTTGTTGTCTGTCCTTGGAACTCTGAGATTCAGGTATGTAAGTTCTTGTAGTCTTTGTGCCCTGGATCATTCAAATTCAGGAACAATTTATACATATTCAACCACCTTGACTCAAATCACATTCCATAACATAAGAACACAATGTAGGAACAAAATGGCAAACAGCAGTGCAATATAACAATCTCAAGCCAAGATTGCAAGTCAAACAAAATATTATTGATGTCAAAGTAGAGAGTCAGCTAACTAGAGAGATTTTAAGAGCATAAACAAAACCATTAATCAACATCACCTACAACATGTTTTTAAAAATAACTCCCCACAACAATTTTCTAATCTACACAAAAAAAGTAAAAGCACAACTCTTTACTACAACTGAAGCAGAATTCATCTTTAAAAAGACTACAGTGAGGATCTGTTTTGGGTGTCTGCCATTTCCTAGAGGTTAAGAAGTTGTGTGCAAAGCTTCAAAATAAGGATTGCACTTGCTCTAATAACCAAACTTTAAAGAAAAGTTTTCACAGTAAGTTCCTTTCGTGCTGTTACCATCAACTGAGTTTTCTACCTAGAGCCACCATCCATGGGAAGTAATTGGTACTAAAAAGGAGATTTGCAATATCGTTCTCCCAATCAATGGAAAAATTATGGTGACGGAACTCATCGGTAGTTCAAAATAGGTGCAAGAAGTCAGGAAGGTTTGGGCAGGTTGAACTAGAAAGTCACAGATCACACGCTTCAGTTTCCAGAGTAGACTTTTCCTCTGTGATTTACGGTGCTTATTTCTCTCTTCTGTACTTCTTAATCCTCACTGTTTTGTGTTATTTATTGGTGATGACAAAAATTTCAGGTAGAGAGAGGAAACACAGGCAATGGGAGGAAAAGCATATCAAACCTATCAGAAAAAATAGCAATAATTACAATTGCGGGGATCCCATGAGAATCTATCAGGTATTTTCGTAAATATACGAGGTTGCATTGCTACTTCTATCCCATCAAGATCATGTAATGGAAATCCAAATATAGCTTTTCACATTTAACACCAGCAACACCTAAATGTTTGTGCATAAGTCCAGTATTTCCCCCATTAGGAAACAAGTTGTCATATGACTAATTTTAGCCACATGAATCAGATGAAAGTGTCAAGAAGTTTGGTACCAGATATGTCAATATTTGTAACGCAATTGCAATTGGCTTTTCGTGGCAAATGGAGTTTAAGGCTTCAGATATTAACACGTCTACTCCACACCAACCCCCCCCCCCAAAAAAAAAATAAATGAAATAAAATAAAATAAAATAAAAACCTATTAACTTCTGCAATTTGGTGGTCATGATGCCAAAACGATCTCAGGTAGCAACAGAGATTCCAAAATGTATCATAGTGATGGGAAGTGTTTCCTACGGGGGAGTGTGGCTCTTGCATGTGCATGAGAGCCAATGGCAGCACACGAGGAAGCATCAACAGAGGTGTCATTTTACATTTAATAGGGGGCAGGGCAGTCATTTTGCCCCCACTGGGGCCACACTCCCCCCACAGAAACCACTTCCCCAATAGAGATAAATACCCATACGGAAAAATGGACATGAGTTGTTCTATGATAGGGGAAGCATGTGGGGCTCATTTACGTTCTGCTTTCCCTAAAAATGAATTCCAGTAATACTATCAACTAATCAATCAGACTCATAAAAGAGAGACAAGGACAAGCCTCTTCTGCAGAAATAAACTGTACCGAATCAACTGATAGAAGGAGAAAAAAGAACGACTAATCATGAAAGATGGCAGATCCTTATACCATTTGTATTCAAAACAGAGCTAGATGTCTCAGTAGCTTTTGACCATACCTTTATCCACTGGAAGTCAAATATCGTTTCAATTCCCCTTTCTATAATGCCACAAACCCGGCAGACATATCCCAGATCATCCTTGAGAACAAAAGAATGATTGCATTCTTCACCCTCTCCTCCTTTGCTGTGTTCAAACGCTGAACTTTCAGGAGTAGCATCCTGACAAAATATATAACATGAATCACTAGACTATCTTATAGGTACTTGTACAGGAACTAAACGATCCTCAAAGGTATCCAAAGAAAACACAAAAAAATAAAGAAAAACCACATATTGATAGACCCAACAAAATCCATGAGCAGTGCATTCATTATATATTTGCATCAAAAGCACATAGACACTGGCAAAAGAGCTGCAGCTTCACTTCCACAGTTCAAAACAAGAAACAAAGATCTTACAATCGTACCCCAGATCTTTGAAAAAGAGATGCCTATTTTGTTTAAAGATGTATGCCTGTAGCATTTTTACAATTTTGCCAAGGATACATGAACAAGACTTGTGACATTAGTTGCATAAAATTATCAATCTGATTGGTTATAACCATAGGTTTTAGTAAACCAAAAATAAGCCACTCAAAATGAACTTCGTGCTTAACCACAGTGCAGATTTGATATATCCACTATCCAGTCATCGAGTCTGAGAGTGACAAACAGAAAATAGTTGGGATGAGTGAGTGACTGAATGGATTAGGAGACACAGTTGAGATGGAGGAAATCAGCGTTTTGAGAAGCGGCCTGGCCAGTTGAACCAGTTTACCTGACACATTGTCCTTGAACCAGTGGAATAGCTGTCAAACCCATTTTTGAAGGAACTCTAACTTTGGTGTCACAGTCAAACCAGTGAAATGGAATGGTTTAACTTTAACCATTATTTTTACATATTTGTCAGTTGTATTCTTACCATTGCATTACATATTGTGTGTGTGTGTTTTGAGGGGAGGGGAGGGGAGGGGATAGCTTTTACCTATTGTCAATGGAGAGAATCCACAACTAGATTAGGGATGCACTATGCCAACCTATTCTGAACTATGCTCTCGATAAACCAGGGTTGAAAAAGGCTTGCTCATTTGCTGGTCTCAATAAATAGCATAGGGAAAGAAAAAATAGGAGAGATAGAGGCTGTTAAGGGACTGTGAACAGTACCCACGAACAGTTACTGAAAAAAAGGAAGAGAGAAAAGAGAGATAGGGGATAGGAGAGGGAAATGATGAAGCATTCTTGGCTACACAATTCAAATCCAAATTTTGTATTCTATTCCATTAACCACTATCATGGGGATTAGTTACATATAATAAGAAAAGAAGGTCTCCTAAATCTAAAACCCGAGGTAGTAAAGACAACTTAGACCAACTTCACTAACAACAACAAACTCACCCTTATCCCAACTTAATGGGGTCAGCTACATGGTTCCATACAAAACACAATAGAGAAAAAGGGGTCAAACAGAGAATAGGGGAGAGGGGAGAGGGGAGAGGGGAGAGGGGAGGCGAAAAGATGAGAGTATACCGGTGAGAGTAAGAAGATAGAGGCCAGCCCAACAAGGCAGGAGAATATCAGCTAAATGGGGTCGGAAAAATAAATCCTAGCCCTCCCATAGGCTCTATCCAAGGTCATACTTGGGACAAGGCCGAGACTAAGCATGTCATTCCTCACCCCTTTGTCTATGGTTATTTTACGCCTATCCTAGCTCTTTTAACTACTTGAAATTGAATGAAATCACTCTTCCTTACTGAGGCGTCTTCAAGCCTCCGTTGAACATGGCCAAACCACCTCAAATGACTTTCACGGAGCTTGTTGTTGATTGGGGCGACTCCCAAGTCAGCTCTAATATGCTTATTCCTTACTTTATCTTTCCTATTTTTGCCAAACATCCATCTTAACATCCTTATCTCCGCTACACAACTTCTGTATATGGCACTTCTTAACTGTCCAACATTACGCCCCCTACATTCTAGCTGGACATAGAACAATACTATAAAATTTTCCTTTAAGCTTTAAAGGGATACACAGGTCACATAACACTCCGAACACCCCTCTCCACTTCATCCATCCTACTTTAATTCTCTGAGAAACATCATCCTCTATATCACCATCTCTATTTATATTTAACCCCAAATATCTAAAAAAGTCACTTTGTATAATCTCTCTCCTCAATTTTCACCATGTCATTATCCATCATAGATTGACTAAAGTTACACATCATATGCTTCGTCTTCGATCTACTAATCTTAAAACCTCTTGCTTCTAGGGTAGATCTCCATATCTCCAACTTAATATTAATCCCTACTTTGGTCTCATCTACTAGAACTATGTCATTAGTGAAAAGCATACACCAAGGGACCAATTTAACTAGCAAGGACTTTAAATACTTAACTAATTAGAATTGCTGAAACCTGAATCTTCTAGATATGTAGATAATTTCAAGATAACTTGGACCACACATCACTAACCAAAATAGAACTATTTAATGACTCAACTAAAGCCAACTACATTACCACATGGATCCTACTACTAATTCAATATATTTTTCGTGCATCCCTTGAGACCCCCAATTTTAGGCCTTATAATTTAGCCCATTGCAATTAAAACCCAAGGAATTAAAATATCATACCCCATAGATATCAAAATAAGACCAACTTTTGGATCTACATATTATTCCCCCTAATTCAAGACGAATAGACCTTGTCCTTGAGTTTTGAAGGAGGACAGAAATTACAACATTTGTAGTGATGCTCGCAGCTCCTTGTAATGTAGGAGTAGATTACAACAAACTAACCCCCACAATTTATAACCCCAAACAAGACAAAAAGTACTAGAAAACAAATAAATAAGACCTTCAAATAAACCCCCAAGGATACAATACCAATATAGGAGTAAAACCAACCCAAAACTCACCCCGATAGGAGAGAGAAAGACCTGCTATAGAGCTGGAGAGAGAGAGGTGCGGCCAGGTCTATAGGACTCCAATTATGCTGCACTCTTAGGTGTAGGGATGCCCTAGGAAGGGTACAAAAACCTAAAAACTTGAGAGACTTTTAATGGACGGTTAATGAGATATTTACCTTCTTGATTTTCAGACCTAGGAGAGAGAATCTAAAGATTTCTGCAGGTATAGCAACTGGGTGATTTGAACAGCTTCAAGAAGAGGATTAAGTAATCCTATCGTGCCTTCTAAACAACCTTTAACAGTAGCTCCTTCATCAAATTCACAATAGAGGAGAAGAGAGAGATCGCATAAAGAAAAGGGGGGAGAGGAAGAAGAATTACAAGGCCCTCAGGCTCTCAAACATTCAAATTCAATTCATCTTTTTTCAAATCTGTCTAATTAGAGTACATTAGCTCCTCTATATAAAGAGGCAGACTAGCAGTCATAACCTAACTAGAAAGACTCCAAGTAGGATTAGACCTTAAATAATAGGAGTTGGACTCCAAATAGAACAAGACTAGATCTCCAACATGGAATAGGACTCGAACTCCAACATGGAGTAAATAACTAAATAGTCATTCACTAATAGGGAAACCTAAACTGATTCAAACTGAAATAATAAAGGAAATAGACTCAAAACAGGACTCTAACTAAACTAATGAATTAAATCACGTTTTCCTACTTTCTACCCATATTTTAGGCCCATTAAAGTGACCCATTACAAAGAAAACCCGTGGGATCAAAAGTCCAACACACACATAACCCAAACCAAGGCTTATTTACAATAAAATAAGCCCATTAAGTGACTTATCTACATCAATTCCTCCGATGTTGAAAAAAACTCGTCCACAAGTTTTGTAAAACAAGAGAATCAACATTAATTGATCAATATCCATCTTTGTCTGTATGAAGTCACCATCAAAACCATGATTGAATGTTATGAAATTCACGATGCGAAGTTCATAGGTGAAGTAGTGACTCGAAAAAATAAAATCGATCGGTTTACTGAAGAAATCAACTAATTCAATTTTTTCCCCAAGTTGATCTTCAACTTCCAATAGAATCATCTCATCTTCTACCACTGGTGATTCATCTTCCGGTTCGTCTACTTGTTGTTCAACGGCTGAGATCACATAGTTGATGGTAGAGTGTACTTGGGTTTTGAGTTCATCAAGCTTCACTCGTATCAATTGCATTTGTTGACGGATACTCCAATAGAAGGTCTAGATCCATCGGCCAAATTGATACCAAATTGATGGGAGGTGAATGGAGTTGCGTTTCAGTAAAGCAAGGGATCCTTCGACTTTGATACCACTTAATGTAGGAGTAGATTACAAAAATCTAACCCCCACAATTTATAACCCCAAACAAGACAAATAAGACAAGGAAACAAAAAATAAGACTCTCAAATAAACCCCCAAGGATACAATACCAATATAGGAGTAAAACCAACCCAAAACCCAATCCGATAGGAGAGAGAAAGACCTGCTATAGAGCTGGAGAGAGACAGGTGCGGCCAGGTCTGTAGGACTCCAATTGAGCTGCACTCTTAGGTGTAGGTAGGCCCTAGGGAGGGTACAAAACCCTAAAAATTTGAGAGACTTTTAACGGATAATGAGATATTTACCTTCTTGATTTTTAGACCTAGGAGAGAGAATCTGAAGATTTCTGCAAGTATAGCAACTGGGTGATTTGAACAGCTTCAAGAAGAGGATTAAGCAATCCTATCGTGCCTTTTAAACAACCCTTAACAGTAGCTCCTTCATCAAATTCACAATAGAGGAGAAGAGAGAGATCGCATAAAGAAAAGGGGGGAGAGGAAAGATAATCACACAGCCCTCAGGCTCTCAAACATTCAAACTCAATTCATCATTTTTCAAATCTATCTAATTAGAGTACATTAGCTCCTCTATATAAAAAGGGCAGACTAGCAGTCATAACCTAACTAGAAGTTAAACTCCAAGTAGGATTAGACCTTAAATAATAGGAGTTGGACTCCAAATAGGACAAGACTAGATCTCCAACATGGAGTAGGACTAGAACTCCAACATGGAGAGTAAGTAACTAACTAGTCATTCACTAATAGGGAAACCTAAACTGACTCAAACTGAAATAATAAAGGAAATAGACTCAAAACAGGACTCTAACTAAACTAATGAATTAAATCCCGTTTTCCTACTTTCTACCCATATTTTAGGCCCATTAAAGTGACCCATTATAAAGAAAACCCGTGGGATCAAAGGTCCAACACGCACATAACCCAAATCAAGGCTTATTTACAATAAAATAAGCCCATTAAGTGACTTATCTACATCACCTTGTCTTCAACTCGAACAAATTCAAAATATGAAGCTTTAACCGCATTTCATTGTCTTAAAACGTGCGAGGAAGAATGAAATCATGAAGGCTATGTTTGGTAGCAAGAGGAATTTAAAAGAAAGCGAATTGAAATTTTCATACTTAAAAAAGAAATTTTTGTAATCATTACCCCATGTGACCCAATGTGATTGTATAAACTACTTAATTTTTTAACCATATTTAGTAATGATGCATTTTACATGTAACTTTTATTTTACATATTATAACAAAAGGTTTTGGATTCAAAGTAAAGCGAAATTTTATAACCAAATATGGAATGAGTGATCTAATGTGATTGTATAAATTACTTAATTTTTTAACCATATTTAGTAATGATACATTTTACATGTAATTTTTATTTTACAGATTATAGCAAGAGGTTTTGTATTCGAAGTAAAGTGAAACTTTATAACCAAATATGGAATGATTTGAAGTTAATGATATAGTCACATAGGGTAATGATTACAAATGTTTCTTTTTTAAGTATGAAAATTTCACTTCCCTTCCCTTTAATTCTCCTTGCAACCAAACGGAGCCGAAATGAAAACTTTTGTTGCAATATGACCTTTCACGAGTTAACAACTTCCTAACTAATAAATGGGCCTCACTACTAATACAAACCACCTAATTAAATTTGTTGAAGCCTTCACACAACTAACCAAAATAGGACTATTTAATGACTAAACTATAGCCAACTACATTACCTAATAGGCCCCACTAGAAATTAGATATCTATTTTTGTGCATCCCTTTACATACTCCCATTTTTAGGCCTCAAATTCAGCTCAATACAATTGAAACCCAAAAATATAAAGTTCTAGGATCCATGCAAATGGGATTGGCTAAAGTTTTTACTATGCCGGTTGTCAACCTAACACACCAACCCTCTTCCTTTATCTAGGCTTGGGACTGACAACATAAAACATTGGTGATTTGATTCAGCTTGAAGGAGCAAAAGGAGGCAAAGAGCCAAGGATATGCCTAAAAAGACTCTAGGAGAAGTGGTGAGGAAAGACATGCGTAGCTTAGGACTAGTAACAAGTACGGCTTTGAATAAATCTGAAATTCAAGGTCTAAGATCTCGCTCTCGCCTCCCATCTCGCTAATCCAAAAAATAGAGATCTCGCTAGTTCTCGCCGAAATCTCACCGAGATCATGTCTTTTTTCCAGTCGACATGGTGGTTGGTCTCAGTGGCTATATGGTCTTTGTAGCCCCTGAAAGTTGGTATTTATCCTATTTTAGGCCTTCTAAACACAATGGAAGCATCAACTTTTTAAAAATCAAAGCCAAAATTGTACTTTGACTTCGTACCCTATGTAAATAGTCTCCGACTCTTCGGACCTTAGGCTAGTATGCTCTATTCCACAATCCACATTCCACAATCAACACATGACACAACATAATCATAAGAATTTAAAAGACATCATATATAAGAAAAGTAACTCCAAATGTGGATGAGGAGATATTCTCTACTCTTTAGGCTTCAATGAGTGTAGGAATGGAGATCCTCAAGCAAAAACATCAAAATTCTTTCTCCTTAGTGTTTTTTCTTCAAAAAAGTAGAGAGAGGCGAGATTTGGCGAGATCTTCTCGATCAAGTTTTTGTACAATTTGTATCTCGCCATGCATCTCGTCTCGCCTTTTTGAAAAAAACGAGATGTTTGCGAGATCTCACCAAGATCTTGAACTATGATCTGAATAGAGAAAAAAGTTTCATGTAGCCAACCCCATTTAATTGGGATAAACCTGATTTGAGTCGAGTACAATTAAAACCCTAGGAATTAAAATCCAATCGCCCAAAGAAATTAAAATAGGACCAAATTTTGGACTGGGCCTGCATCATTAGATAATTAAGGATGAGAGCAGATTGTCAAGGACAAAAATGAGTGGCGTTTCCTTTGTTTAATGAGACAAGGACCTAGCACTTCATGTGATCACATGTGTTTTGCATGCACATTCCAATAAAATGATCGAACTATACCTTTAGGAAGTACCAGAATAGGTCAATCATGTTGGAGATAATGCAATAAAGGTATAGTTCCACAATAGGTCAATCATGTTGGAGACAATGCAATAAAGCATTGCAACTTGTGTATGAATAAGCATGGGCACATCTACAAACATAGAAACCATTCTTTTAGCCTACTATGAAAAAACACATAGTGCAAATACAATTTTTTTATTATCCAAATGCCAGTTTTAGACAAAATTCAAACTTCAGAGCATCCATCATTGGGCTGAAGAACAAACAGAAGTCAATACAATTAACCATAATGAGGAAAATGAGAAGCAACCAACCATAAACTTTCACTTTGTAATAGTGGGATTAATGGTATTCCAAGAAGTACCTTGGAACATTCCAATGCAAATGTCATTTCCCTCCAGATATCCCCAAGACCATCATCTTCGTTATTTTGATGATTGCTTTTCTCAGTCATTGTATCATCCTGAACACCAATATATACACCTTGTTCTTTTCTAGAAACTTTGCTTTTCTCAATCATTGTATCATCTTGAATGCCAATATGTACACCTTTTTCTTTTCTATAAACTTTGTTACCACCAGACCTTTCTCCGTTTGGAATGTTTGCCTCTCCAAATTCTCTCACCTGGAAATGATGATAAACATCCAAATCAACTTGAAACTGCCATTTTTTTTTCTTAACTTAGCCGAAAAAAAAAAATAATATAAAACAATCATGTTTAAATTTAACAGTTTGTATCTGGCTTGCGACAAAATAGTGAACATCAAATGAAGAAGGTAATCACTCCCACGTAAAATGGTCTGACTATGCCTGTTTTTCACAATATTGAGACAAATTACCGTACATATACAGGAATTAGACAGAAATGGAGCTGATGTGAAATTAACTAAAATAATAATGTCCAAAATTTCAAAGAAGACTAGGTAGTGATCACACTCATCTTTTTTCAATTTAGAAAAATAAGTTGGAGAAAACAAGCAACAAATTTGGGTTTTGTCAGCAAAACTGTAAAAGATCATTTCTCCTCTTAGGATCTCTTGGCTATTTCAAATAACTTTTGAACCTGTCAATAAAAGACTATTTCTCTTTGTAGGATCTCTTAGCTATGTCAACCATTACTTTGGTATAGACTCCAAGAGAAAACAGGAATGCGAAATTTAAGCTTGACACAGAATTTTCAAAGATCAGGGGGAAAGGAGGAACTTTCCGAAAAGATCAGGTAGACTTAAAAGCAGAAGTTTAAAATAATCCTGCACTAACTATTCGGTAACTCAAAATTTTCTCTGCCACGTATGGGGAATAAATTTTATATTTAGAAAAATTTTCAGTCTGTAAAACCAAAACTGGAGAAAACTGAAGATGGGTGGTTGTTGGTCCTGATCGAACCAACCAATTGAAAGCAATGGTTTCAAGATTGATTTGATTCAATCTCTAAAGCATTTCATGTATAGCGCTATATGGTTGCTTAAGGTCAAGTGAAGGCATCCAAAGCCACATTGGCAGATGAAGCGGATTCATTCCCTGACTAAAAAGGCTACAAGCCTAGAGCTTGAAGTATGCTCCAAAACATAGGCTGAAGCAACAAAAATGGAGCATCGGGTCTTGAAAGAAGACCACATAGCACAACAAACTGCTAAACCAATATATTTTACATCCTAGAGGGGCTATAAATGGACATTCTATCCTTTCTGGTATGGAAGTTTCTACGAAAATGGGAAATGCCCTACCTTTTAAGTATGTTCTGCAGTTTGAACCATTATCGAAGAAGGGAGTTCTACAGAAGAAAAAAAAACCATTGCTCCAACAGAAGCAATTAACCAAAAAAGGGACACGGGGTGCTCTTACCAAAGGCTCACTGTCCTGTTTAAATTATTATCTTTTCAACTTTTGTGTATATAGGCAGAAGCAAGCCATTGTGAGAGAGCTTAAAATTCATCAAAATGAAAGAAACAGGATAAAGTTATGAAAAATTAGAAAAATAAAATAGCTATGGCAGAAAATTCCCATTTCTCTTCACAATGTCACGCACACTGATTGTAAACTCATTTTTACTAGGCATATAACAATCTACACAGAGAAATATGAGTCTTTTCCAAATCAAATCAGTTAAGGTATTAATACTCAGCATCCTTTTATGAGACAATTGGCTAGCCAGCTTAATATGGTTCTGACTTCTGAGCATGCCATTGACTGTATTTGTCACTCCTCAACTAACTGCATGTGATTGAATCCTTTTCCACCTACACAATGAGTTGTACATATACATGCAACACCAGAACAAAAAATTCCGAAAAAACTTACACATAGATCCCTGATTGGATTTTCTTCAACTGCCTTCCTCAAGACAACTTCCTGATACTGATATGATGGCCTCCTATTTGCTTCAATGGCATTGCTTTGATCTAGTTTTTCAGTCAGCAGCTCATTATTTCCCAGTTGATACTGAAGCTCATGCAAAAAGAAGCCGGTATTGGCCTTAACAGCTACTCCATTTTTTGGATTACAAAGACCATTATTTTCAGATCCAATTGGAATTCCAAAATTAGAAGCAACAAGTTTTGAGCCAGAAGCATGTCTGGTGCTGATACTATCTCCATCTTCTTCATCTGAATCAAGAATTACAATTGGCAGATCAGATTGACTCTGCAAGTCCTTAGGTAGATTGGTTAGCTTGGGACCTATGGAACTGGAACCACCAGGTAAAAACACGGCACTTTCACCACCATGTTGATGCAATGGTTTTGAATTTTCATATGCTGGAACATCATTTTCTATGCGGTCATCATCCAGATCAATAATATTATGAGAGGCAAAGTGATGGGGTTGCTGATTCAACGACTCACAAACCTCTCTAGGTTGGCCCTTGAGAGAAGCAAAAGTATCTAAACCAGTTCTTTGTAGAACGGGATGTCTTGCAAATAGAGGATTTAAGACTTGCATATTTCGAGCAAGAAGATCCTCAATATCTTTGGTAACACTTCCATATTTTCCACGGTCCAAACCTTCCAACCAATTGGGCAAAGCAAATGGATCAGAAAAGTCTACAATTTGTGAAGTGCTTCCATCCTTCGATTTGGTTTTAGAACGCAATCTTGCCATCCAGGACATGCTGCCAGAATCTTTTCTGTCACTGGATATTTTCATTCTTTTATGGCTTCTGGAGTATGATTCTAATTTCAAGAAAAAAAGCAACCGTTAGAGCGTCCATAAATTCATTCAAACATTGATACAGGTAAATAAAATCGATCCTTCTGCCAATGTAGCATATCCATTAACATAAAAATTTAGAGACAAGGAAAATATGTATCAGGAGCAGAATCCATACCAGGACTGTACTGCTTGAAGGTCCCAATAACAGGGTAGGGAGCCTTAGAAGTCCGATCCAGTAGCCGTGACTCTCTAATTGCCATGGAATTGGACCAACTTCTCTTCTCGCCCATTATATCACTGAAAAAAATCAGAAATTCAATAAAAGAAATTTAACATTCAGACTTAAGATAAAATAATAAAACAAATTTAACACCACCAGTCCACTCCGAGTAGTCCTTCCCGCACCACCAACCTCCCCCCCACCCCCCAAAAATAATAATAATAATAATAACAATCTAATTACAACTTCCATGAACTGGCATTATCGAGAAATTCATAATTCCAATATGTAATTTCATTTCTCGCTACCCAAAAAAAAAAAAACCTTGAGACATGGTGTAGAAGGAGTCGAGAGGGGCTACAGAAAGCATGCCAAGCCCTATAAAAGTTGCAGAGTAAAACTTCCAGAAAATAAAGTTTCAATTAAAAGGGTTAACGGGAAAATGGAAGAAGGCATAAGTGAGGGATTAACTCTATAACCCTCCAGATGCATTAAGCCAAGAAAGACTACAAACGCTTCTTAAATTTTGATAAAAGAAAGGGAAAAAGACGAAGAAGAGGCGAAGGATAGAAGACAACTCACGCGGACGTAGCACTAGTCACTCACAGAGTCGACGATCGGTGAAATCTGCGAACTCTGTTCCTCCACTCTTTCAGTTGCAGACTTGCAATGGCTCTGGCAGCACACCCCTACTCCTACTCTTCAATAGTTGAAGAAATTGTCGAAGTGTGCGCTTGTTACATCGCACAACCTACAGTACCATAGCTGCATAAACAAGGATTTTAGAGAGAGAAAGAGAGAGACAGTCCTTGTAAAAATGTCCTCTTTGGCTTTCGTTTCTCGGTGAATGAGGGAGAAGGGTAAAATGAAAATAAGAACGAAGAACTGCGCACAAGCTAACCTGCTGCCTGGCCTGTCGGTCGGCCCTTTGGGAAAGAACGTCCTAGATAACTCCTAAAATGCGACACGTGTCGCCAATGCAACAGATGGGACCCAATAACGTACAAATGCTCGTTGAGTTCTGACATATGTTTCCCGTCCCAAAACGTGGGAAGGCTAGGTGTTGATGTCAAACGGTTAGTTTCAGTCAGCCGGGCCTTAACTAGTCTTGCACTTGTTAGGCCCAAATATCCAAGTATCGGTCCAGTATCAAACCAAATTTCAGGATGCACCACCGATACAGTACCGATACTTCAATCCATATTATTGATGTAGTAATCAGTCCTCAAAGCCGAAATCTAGACTTGTTAATAATTCATCGGTCGGTTTGAGTCTTTAATCGGTCCTTTAGGAGTCGTTTTAGCCTTTGTTTTTTGGGTAGCTTCTGCTGCCCTTCAAAAATTGTACAATCTAAAGCCCAACAACGTGCGTAGAGCAGTTTCTGGTGATGTTATGAACTTTAATCTCTTTATGAAATGAGGGAAGGGAAAATGTCGTATGGGATTACCCTAAACTGAAGAAGGTAATGGAAATTTATGGGGAGGGCCCTTTGCACCCAAAAAAAAAAAAAACTCCTAAACTGCAGGTTCTCATTTATTGAACATTTTTGTTTGACGAAAATCTCTCTTCACCCACAGTGACAAAGTTTCCTATCTTTCTTGCCATTAGATGTGTGACCCTGAAGAGCAGAAATAGACTGAGGGAAGAATGAAGAGAAACTTGGTCCCGTTTCTAGGTAAAACTGCAAAAAGGAAAACAAACAAAATCTAATATATATATATATATATATACTTTAAAAAAAAAAAAATATTGTTCAAAAAAAAAATCCACATTTTAATGAAGCTGTTGGTAATGCATTAATCACCCATTAATTTAAACCCTATTTCCAACATTTTTATTCGTGGAAAATAAATGCTATGCTAGCCCGTCGTGTTCCCTCTCGGCTTCCCCTCCTGTTGTATGCCTGCACTAGTGTAGGGGCCACATGACTGCCAACAAACCCTTCTCCATTTTCTATTAGTACGCACTTCATACAAGAGAATAAATTGTTTAGAAAATTTCTCAACAAGAAACAAAATAAATCTTGGTTGGAAGCATTAAGGAAAGACCAAAGAACATGGGACAAACTAACAGTTGAACTTCTGGTAAGCTCACTTTCATGGATTCTGGGTCTGATAAGCTGTTTTTTTTTTTTTTAAGACTACTTTATAGAAACGTAACAAAGTTCCAGTACAATCAACCCACAAGAAGGGTAAAATGGAGGGTGGGGGAGAGGTGAACCATAAAAGAGATGGTTGCTTGATGGCTGCAGTAGTGGCAAGCTGTTTTTTCATATGCTTGAGCTCTTGGGGTGCTTGGACTTGTCTTTTAAATTTTTAATGGATAGGGTGGGTCTATGCATCAATATTCCTCAAAAGAATTAATTGTCTTTTTAATCATAAAATGCTTGTGGCATAAATCCGGTAGCTGCGTCCTGCATGCCTTAACTAGACATCATATGCTATAAAGTATAAAACTAATGATAATGAAGTTTCTCACTTCAGGATTCTCCATCAATTCATTAGGCACAGCCTAACATTGGCTCAACCAAGACTTTATAGCATAATGTATGATTGGCTTGGTTTAAAAACAGCTTCAATTTTTATGGTAGGAAGATTTCCAAAGGATATGTAAACTTATCAAATCCAATCACTGAAAGCAAACAGAATGATCAGAACATCTCCGCAGGAAACACTGAATGCTAGTTTGAATCAGTATGGAACATGTAAACCAGTGTGCATTCAAAGAAACCTAAACCAAACACCATTTCAGACTGCATATCGAAATTTTATTTTCTATTTTTTAAAAGGTAGTTCATCAAACTGTTCGGAGATCTTGGCTGGCTCTGAGGCAATCAATGACAGGTATAAAGTATAGACCCATCCTTTGTCCCGGAGAAAACACAAATTTAATGCACAGGGCAAACTAATCATTTTAGAACTCCGTATAATCTTAATAATTAGTATTGCTAAAGAAAAAATTCTTCATCAAGGTCATAAAAATCTCAATTATGGTGGACAGGGAAAGGGAGAAGATGAAATTACAAGAAAAATTGAAATATCAAGGGCAGATCGAGGTAAATGAAGAAATAGGCAGGTAGTTTCATGCATGAAGCACCCGTAAGCTCAAAGCTTCCATTGCATGAATCAATGTAGCCACAACCAAGAGCAAAGTTTGTTCCACCTCACAAGCTGAGAAAAATAGATGAGACAGTTGGAACATTCTCCATCCATATAATCATAAATTATCAATGAACCCTCTTCAATCAAAAAGAAATGGGAAAATTAAAAGCAAAATGAAAACTTCCTGTATTTTACACAGTTCTGAATTCAGCAGCTACCATTGAGCTCCCCCCAGAGTCAGTCCCATGAAGATGAAGAATTATATGTGAAATAGAATGAAACTGAATGTCATATAGCCAATATTTCACCATCTACCACATGAGCTGATCCTGGTGACATAATAAGGAAAAATTCCACGCAAAATTAGAGGATGTTGCATTTAAAGAATATTTTTGCTTTAATATTTTTTGCTTTGATGCATACTAGGAGTTCAGATTTGCTTTAGAATTTTTTATCCTTGGATAGGGGGATGGAAAAAGCAGAATAAATAGTTAATAAACAAAACAAAGGATAAATTTACATCCCAGAATAAAGCAAATGCTGTGGTCATACATTTCCCAAGCCCTCGAGAGGAGGGGGGTGAACATTACAGGACACCAAACACAGAAGCCATAACCCTCCAGACCTCAACTCTTCTGCTTTTGTATAAAGGCTGTCCATCAGTAAAACATTTGTTGGTTTTGATTAATAAGGTAGGGCCTAGAGAAAACTTTCCCCTTGCAACTTTTTGAGTTTGTTTGGATGAGTAGTGTAGTGTAGTGTAGTGTAGTGTATCTGAGACATTCTACAGGCAGAAAATGCTGCCTGTCTCAATTGGTCATTATGGGATCTGACCTTTCTGTCAAACTAGAAAAATTCACAGAAGCCAAAATGAGGATATGTTTTTAAGACTCAGCATATCCGTTAGGACACTTGCAATTCAAATGTCCTTAGGTATCACTTTGGTCAGCACCTGAATTCAGGAAAATCAGGTGTCAAGATCTACTTTCATTAGATGCCCACAACAACAACCCAGCCTTTTCCCAACTAAATGGGATCGGCTACATAGATCCATGAGAGGGAAAAATAAATAAATAAATAAAAGTAAAGAGAAACATAGCAACACCTCAATAACATCCTACCTAAATGGGGTCTGCTACATAAATCCTTTCCCTACAAACAGCTGTATTTGAGATCATACTAGATTCTAAACCTAAACTCTGCATGTCTTTCCTCACTACTTCTCCTATGGTCATTTTAGGCCTGCCCCTAACTCTTTTACCTCCTTCCATTTGAATCTGCATCCCAATGCCTCCGTTGAACATGGCCACACCACCTCAAACAACTTTCTCGCACTAGATGTCCACACTCCAGGTCTAAAAGGTTCAAGCTTCTATATCCCATATGGAACAAACCAGAAGATCCATATTGTCAAGGAAAACCTAGTTTGTTGCTAAGAAATTTGTATGAAGTGCATGCCGCGCATCCTTGTCCACCGAATAATTCAATGTACTGAGCTTCACATGGCCAAGACATCTAATAGTGCTATTTGCTAGGGACATTTTATAAAGTAGCCAACGAATAGCAGAAGAAAAACTTTTGAGAGAGAAAAAAGATGCTCAGATATCAAACAGTGCAGAAGTGACAACTAAAAACCTAAACCCGCAGCAGAAAAATTCATTCTCAAGTGATAATTTCAAGTAAAGTCTTCATATTAATGCAAAGTTCCTCGAATATGAACCAAGCAAATGCTAAACCGAGGATCATTCATCCAAATTGTCACTAACGTTTCTAGTTACAAAAGTTTCAAACCCCAGAGTGGAGCAAGATCTAGAGAAACAAAATCATTGGTCTTGTGAAATATGCATGTTTGTACTCGACGAAAGCCCAAAATCAGTGAGCCAATGCGAACTGATTGAATTATTCAACAAATTGAAAATTTTCACTATTAAATCTTGGGAGAGAGAAATAAATGAAAAAATATCCCACAATAACCTCGCAAACATTCATTTTCTTTCCCTTAAAACAAGAACCAAGAGAGAGAGAGAGACAGAGACAGAGCTAAGCTACCTTATTCCATTACAACTTTGGCGCCAACCTCTTTCATCTTCTCAATTATCTTCTCAGCCTCCTCTTTGGGTACCCCTTTCTTCAACAGAGTGGGAGCTTTTTCCACCAAATCCTTCGCCTCCTTGAGACCCAAATCGGTAAAAGTCCTGACTTCCTTAATAATTTTAATCTTTGCAGCAGCATCAAACCCCTCAAGCTTCAAATCAAACGAAGTCTTCTCCGCCTTCTTATCTTCCCCCTTCACAGCACCGCCACCCTTCCCCGAACCCTTAACGGCAAATCCCATCCCCGGCATCATCATAGTCATGATCGGCATTTCGTTTACACCCAATTTCTGCCGCACAACCTCCGTAAGATCTGCAACCTCAAGTAAAGTAAGACCAGAAATCTCATCTACAATCAGTGAAACCCTCTCAGTTGGGTTGACCTTCGATTCTTGTCCCGTTGAAGTCGAAGTAGATTCATACGCAAATCTGGAATGATTCCATAACCGATGGTTAATAGTAACTGAATCAGGCCTTCGAGATAGATATGAAAATGAAGAAGATACGATATACAGAGTCTTCGATCGATTGGGTGCTGATAATTTAGGGTGTTTTATCACCTGCGAATGAAAACTAGATCGTTGATGCGCGAGTCTATAAAGACATGAGGATGTATCAGAAATTGTTCGAAAATGCCTCATTGCTTCACTTGAGCTTGAAACACTAGAAACTACGAGACACTTAAAATGATCTCATGGCTTGCAGCAGCAAGCGACCTTCGAACGAAGCTTCAGTCAACAGACTCAATCAACACAGACGAGTTTACAAAGAAAGAGACGAACCCTTAAACCCTACACTCTTATACTATCTAAGGGTGACAAACGGGGCGATTTTTTACTGGTTCGGTCCAAGGGGTAGAAGAGTCCTAGTCATTAAACCTTCCGAAAATTAGGATCCAATCCCGTTAATACAGGACGATCTGGTTCGAGCCAAGCCCAAAATGATTCTGCCTCGAAATCTATTTAAAACATTCAATTAAGTTCGTAATCTTAATTATCCAATCCTCAATGGCTCAATCATCATTAGTATTTAGGTCTGGTGTTTTCTCTTTGGGGGTAACCTCTGCACCTAGACATAGAGGCACCTCAGTAATTTTTTGCTCCTTGTTTGTGGTGTGTGTGTTGCTCGATAGAAAAATTTATCCTTTATATTTATTTTGAGAGAAGGTTCACCATGATGCCAATATGGGGAGGAATTTGAAGAATTTGTACGCCATACCAATGGCTATCTTAAAAAATGTATCATCTACATGAGCCTCATGTATTTGGAGTAAGAAAGAATAAACAATAAAAAACAAATGTGAGTAAAATTACACTATTGGGTTGTGTGAATATTTTTTCAAGTTCAGTTATAATATATATATATATATATATATTTATTATTTTTTTCTAGAAAACAACCAAACTAATAATCCTTGTTTTATAAATATATTATTACACTAATATCTTTATAAAAAGTTATACACTTATACCTAGTATTTAGTATTTAATTAATTAATTTTTTAGGAGGGGAGAGGGGAGAGGGGAGGAGGTCAGAACTAACACTAAATAAGTAATAGGAAAAAGAAAGCTTGTGAAGTTGTGTAGCATATATTAGCACCTCTTGTGCATATCTCTTTATTCTATCATATGAAATGACACATCTACTGCCTATGGGAGGAGAGAGAGATATAAGAAGGTGTAATGTATACTATGTAACTAGACAAGGAACTCCATCCCATAAGTAATGTGTAGGGATCGTTACATGGCCCCAACACTGGGGGGCCACTAATAATACGCATGAAATCATCAACAACAGAGATTTTTGCATTTCACGAGGGATGGGGCAAGGCCGGCAAGCAGTGCCTCCCCTTATGTTTAGGTATAGGAACCATGTAACCTGACAGGGATCTCTTTTCCCATAAATAATCTATACATGTTAAAAAAATCATAGCAGTTCTTGTTGTAGCTGATTCTTACTGAGTGAGTAGGTGTAGATCCATTGAAAAACCCATTTCATAAACCGTCCAATCCCCATTTAATAAACGATCCCTAAATCAGTTCCGAGAAAATGTCCCATTTAGTACTGGATAGATCGGTTCTAGGGTTTCGTGGTTCGAAACTAGGAGGGACGACAAATCATTTATAGGTTTTAGCGGTTCAATTCTAGGACGCCAGTCCCTGCTTCCAAACCCAAATGGCAACCTTACTACTGTCCCCATGAGATTATGGATCCATTAGGCCGATGCCGGTTTGACCAGAGGTCGAATCACAAAGGGAGGATGGGCCGGTGGGGTGGTCGAGCAGTTTGCAGTTAACAACGTACGGTAAAGGGAAGACTTTGGAAGACTTGGAGCGAGTTAAAGAGGCAGTGGGGAGGAGAGAGACTTTACAGAGTAGAGAAAGAGGGAGCAGTGGTAGAGGGAAATGCTTTTTTATTAATTTTTTTTTTTTCTTGGCGCCCTTTATACGAAGCATATAGTTGGAGCGGACGACCCTTGAGATTCTATTCTCCTCGTCCTCTCTTCCTTTTTCCTTTTACTTTTCTTGATCACCTCTCTCTGATACAGAAAAACCATCAGTTGCTCTCTTCTTTGCAGTATTATCACTCTCCAATCTCCTCTCTCTTTCTACGGCAAGCTTGCTTCAATGGCGTCGGAGCAACAGCTTCAAGCAATCAAGGTACTATTCTTTCTCTCTATTGTTCTTTTGTTCTTCCTTACTGGCCTCCTTTACTCCATAAAGCGATGTATCGAAGAAGATTTGAAGAAATTAAACATTTAACGTACAGAACGCAAAGGTACTGATGGTTGGTGCCGGCGGCATCGGTTGCGAGCTTCTTAAAACTCTCGCTTTATCTGGTTTCCAAGACATCCATATTGTGAGTTGTTTACATCAATTTCCGTTGCTTTCTTTCTCTATCTTTTTTTCGCTCATAGCATCCTTTCTTTTCAAGGAGCTTTTAGTTGCTTCCACACTCTGTAGGCGTGTCCCCCTCCCCCTTTACTTTTTCGTTATTTTACCATTTTTTTTTTTGTTGGGTGGGGGGTTTTGTTGGTGTAGGGTTTAATGAACGAAATTTTCTATTCCAATTTCGCAGTCGTTAGTGTTGTATGAAGTTGTATGGCTAACGAAAATTTAGTGCTCTGTGGTGTTGGTGTTGTTTGCTTTTATACCGACATTAATATAATGTTGGATGCTTACATCAGTTAGGTGACTAGCACCATTTCTTTCTTTTATACATTCATAATATGTTTTGGAGTCTTCTTCCTTTAATGTTTACTTTAGATATCTAGGCAGTCTCACACCAACAAGCTTTCTCTCTTTAGTCTTTATATTTTAGATATGCATAGGAATGGGGCCTAGAGAGGGTGGTTTTAAATTGGGCGCTGGGAGGTATTCGCTTCTTATTATTATGATTTGAGCTAATCCTTTGGTTAGTCCCCTATATATTTATTGTAAAAGAAGGATTTTTTGAAGAGAAGAATCGCAGAACATAAAAAAAAGTATATGATATAGCCAAAATACAATGAGATTTTACATAACCTTCTCATGAAAAGGGAAAAAAACGAAAATAATTAAGCAGACTTATCTCCCTGATGACTCATGCATGAGCTCCCAGCATTTATTAGCCCTTTGGGAAAGCTCAAATTCCTTCAAACTCCTTATTAGGCATAGCCCACTTCATAATATCAAAACACTGACATTAATCTTGGTAATGTACACTTCCTGATCGAGAGACAAAATCTCCCCTTTTCTAATTTGTGCATGAACTTTATGAGGTAGATAATATCCTTTAAATTTCATCAGCTTTATATTAGTCAGGTCCTTGGGAAATTATGCTGTTTCTTCAAAGTTACTGCCCAAGAACTTTTCAGGTCGGTGGACTCCAAAATAAGTCCTATGAACTCAACTTGCAATTTATGGTACTATTGTCTTTGGGTCCATAGGTATCATAACATATGACCTTTCCCCATCGTTTTCCGTTTGTTGACTCATGAAAGAATTCAGTTCCTGTGTTGCTGCTATATCTGATTCCCTGGCTGAAGTATCTCAGACCATTCATTTTCATGGGACATAATAATCCACAGAACAGTGTGGGATTTTCTTGCTTTTACGTATGCTTATCTTTCGTTATATTTTATTTTATAATTACTCATCTCACATTTGTCTCTTCCTACTTGCAGATTGACATGGATACAATTGAAGTGAGTAACCTAAATAGACAATTTTTGTTTAGACAATCTCATGTTGGGCAATCTAAAGCAAAAGTAAGTTTTTGATCATTGCTTCTACATGCAAGGTCTGGTCTAGGTTGTTCTGCTCCATGGAGTGCTGGCTTTATTCAAAACTTTTTCTTTTCTTTTCTTTTTTTGTTCATTTAATTACACAGGTTGCTCGAGAAGCTGTCTTAAGATTTAGGCCTCACATAAGTATTAAAGCCTACCATGCAAATGTCAAGGATCCTGGGTTCAATGTGGAGTTCTTTAAGCAATTCAATGTTGTTTTGAATGGTCTTGACAACTTGGATGCAAGGAGACATGTGAATCGCCTTTGCTTGGCAGCTGAGGTTCCTTTAGTTGAAAGTGGAACAACTGGGTTATTAGGGCAGGTGATGATGGTTTCCATTGTATTTTTTGAATCTAGTTCATCATTCTACCACCATCTCTTTTTCTTTATGGATAAGTGATGAGGTTATATGCAGCTTTCTTATTTCTGATTTTAGGAGAAATAAAGGGTCAGAACAATGTCTAAGTCTCAGACTTCCATTTAACACACATACTTGCACACTGTCCAGTCATTGCTGCTAGTTTAGTAAACTGATGAATTTCTTACTGAATGTATGATTTGATCAATAGGGTCATGCTTAGTGTAACCATAATTGGTTATGCTAGATTGTAACCATGACAGTTTTTCCATTCTTTGTACAATATGGGAACCCACTCCCCTTTTGTCCTGTGCATAAATGGAAAAGTAAAAATTTCTGTTCCATAACGTGATATTAGCTATCATAATAACCCAATGTTATGATACTTAACATACTAATGTAATTCTGGAAAAGATTAAGTTCCTTATGGGCCTTTTTTTTGTATATAATGATTTACAGTGGTAATAACTTGACTGGTCAGTTGAGCTACCATGCTCTTAGGGCCAGCACAAGTAGATATATAGATAAAAAAAGGTCAGCTGCCATAGTGGATCCTACTCCGTATTTACCAGCAATGAAAAGGGACAGTCATCCGCTTCTCAGTGGATTGATTTGGCCTATGTAGGAGACATTTTTTCAAGATATTGGAAAATTTTAATTTTTGTACATTTTACAGTTTTCTGTTTAGGTTTTTATTTTACTAGTAAAGTTTTCACATATGATATCTATTTTCTTGATCTATCAAGAGGGAAACTTACAAGATAAAGAATACTAATCTAAGGGCCCGTTTGATAATGTTTCTGCCGTTTCTGTTTCAAGAAACGGCAGAAACATAAATTTCCGTTTCTAGAAACAGAAACGGAATTGAAGGTGTTTGATAAGTCATGTTTTTAGAAGTCGATAGTAACCAATGAAAGAATGGCCACAAGTCGTTTCCAGAAACGGCGAAACAAGTTGAACTTGTTTCGCCTAGGTCGTTTCTTGAACCATAAATAAGTAAAAATTTCTATTTCTATTTCTAAAAATAAGTGAAACAAAACAGTTTTATCAAACACTTTTTACTCCGTTTCTGCTGTTTCTGGATACAGAAACGGCAGAAACGCGTTTCTTGAAACGTTATCAAACGGGCCCTAAGAGTCATAGAGAAGAAGAGAGAGTCCTCTCACCCCCCCCCCCCATTTGTTTGTCCTAGAATTTGCATTTCTGTAGTATGTAATTTTTCAGATGTCGTTGTATTCATTCTTGACATTCTAATTTGATCATGCTATTCTTGCTATGTTGATTTACTAGCTGAATCTAATGATGATATTCTTTGTTTTCCAATGTAAGGGGAACAGGTTACTGTTCATGTGAAAGGTAAAACTGAATGCTATGAATGCCAGCCAAAACCCGCTCCAAAAACATATCCTGTATGTACAATCACCAGTACTCCATCGAAGGTATAGATTAGTGTCAAGATCACATCTGTATACTTGTGTTTTCCGTCTTTTCTTTTTTTTTTTTTTGGGTGAAAACTTGTGCTTTCCTTCATATGTAATAAAATACTGCTGGTGTATATGTTGGAATGTAATATTTGTAACATCTTATTCCTGGCTAAAAATTAGAAGTAATTTGGGTGATCTATTTTTCATTCTGCAATTGTCATTTGGACTTCTTACAATTTCTATATATTATAATGCTTATTTGCATTTGGAAGTTCATTACTGAATGAAGGATAGATTCTTATTGTTCGCTAGATTGAGGCTTTGCACGTAATTCCAGTAATAGATGAAATTAGGGTTGTCAAAAGTAATTGAAATACCAATCTCATTTAGGTTCCGATTTCAATGGTTTGAAACATGTTACACTGATCATTGTCATTTGCTCACTTTTATGAATCTTGTGTACATTCCGTATATATATATATATATATATATTTTTTTTTTTTCACCTTGCTACTTTGAAGTTCTTAATTTTCAGGGTTGATATACTTCCACGTTGTTGCTTTCATTTTACTGAAGGGTTTAAGTATAGTTAAAAGCCCCTTTATTTGATTCTTAGGGCTTATTTTGTTGCACAATCATTTCCTTATGATTTCAACTGCAATTTTTGTGCATGCTTTTATTACTTCTATGGTTGGGAAATGTACATTGCGTTCTTTCTGTGGAAATTATTTATACGCCATTCTTTTTTTTCTTTTTTTTGGTGGGGAGGGGTGAGGTTGTATTTGTGAATGCCATATCAAATGATAGTTTCTGTTTGAAGGAGATGACTTCAGCCATACCTTGGTTGATGCTTAATTTATAATTAGAATAACCTGCAGCTTGTAGGTTACTTTTTATTTATTTATTTTCCTTCTAGATGGGTAGGTCAGGCTTGGCTTGAACATGCAAGAAAACTCCATTGCCATTAGCAATTCCTAATGGGATTCCACTGGCTTTCAGATTTATTGCTTGTTATATTTAACTTACTGATTGGTTGGCTGATATTGAGAGTAACCTTCAGCTATGTCGAGTTTTCTTACTTCTCAATTTTTCTTTGTTTTTGTTATGTTTCTCATTGCTAATGGTTGTACTGCTTTTGATACTTAATGCTATTTTTTCTGCCTTTGACCTTTCCATTCCCATTTTCTCTATTAGAGGGGAATTTTCTCATCATATTGAATTTTGTTGTCAATATTGTAATCTTGGCAGGTATTCTGGTAGTGGATTTTAATGAAAATCATTTTTATGAACTACTCCATGCATATTTGGCATTGACATCATTGCTTGAAATTTGCAGTTTGTCCACTGTATTGTCTGGGCAAAGGACCTACTATTTGCAAAGTTGTTTGGAGACAAGACTCTGGAGAATGATCTTTATGTACGTTCTAACGATGCTTCTAGCTCATCAGAAATTGTTATAGATGCCTTTGAACAAAGAGAAGGTGAACATCCTGAGAAGTATGGACGGAGAATATATGATCATGTCTTTGGACATAACATTGAAGCTGCTTTAGCCAATGAAGAAACATGGAAAAATAGAATTAGACCAAAGCCTATGTATAGTTTGGATGTCCTGCCTGACAAGCTTGTTCAACAGAATGGGAATTTTGAGAACTCTACAGTTGATGACCCATTGTCAGTGTCTGCGATGACTTCTCTGGGTCTTAGGAATCCTCAAGATGTTTGGAGCATAGTGGAAAATACAAAAGTCTTCCTAGAATCTCTGAAACTATTTATAGGGAAACGAGAGAAGGTTTGGCTTGATCATTATATTCTGCTTGTGCTTCAAAACTTTTGTACCTCATTTTCTCTTTAATGTTCAGCACTAATGATGTCTCTGTGATTTTATTTCTAGGAAATGGGTAACCTGATTTTTGATAAAGATGATCAGTTAGCTGTAGAATTTGTTACTGCAGCAGCAAATATTCGGGCAGACTCTTTTGGCATTCCTATGCACAGCCTCTTTGAAGCTAAAGGCATCGCCGGGAATATAGTTCATGCTGTTGCCACAACAAATGCTATTGTTGCTGGGTTGATTGTGATTGAAGCAACCAAGGTTCTTCAGAATGATGTAAATAACTATAGGTGTGGAATATCACTTTTGCTCCTCATGAAGCATGTTATCTTTAGAATTACTTTTAGCTGTCATAGTCTTCTGAAAATTTTACCCGCTTACCGCTCTCCATATGATAATAGGTGGCAAAATATAAAGAATGTAGGGTGTTTTATTCAGTTTTGGTTCTGGATCAGATCTTAGCAGAGCTGTAAAAATTTATATGGATCCATGATTTTGGATCCTAATGGATGGGGAATGGGTATTGGATACTCATTGCATGTGAGATCCCTTTCTACATTTGATTGCAAAATGGTCCTGTCTAAGATACACATCTAATTATGGGTTGGGGAACCTGAATTTTAAAAGATGTTCGTTTTAGATCCAAACTGGGTTTAATTTTGTCTGGATCGGGTTGAATGAGATCTGGTGTCAGATTTTTAATCCAGTCCATTTTTCATGCCCTATTCAGCAACTTGGTATGCAGTATGCACACTTTAGGGGTGCATGTTCAACTTTATTAGGGAGAAGGCACACTGCACAGCTGGCATCATTCATTTTGGTTTGCATGCACACTAGGCAAGCGTTTCTTTTTCTTTTTCTTTTTAGGTGGGGAAACTGGGAAAGGATACAATGGAAATTAAACTCATAGAAATGAGAGATTTTAATGAAGAAATACAAGAAGGCCCTAAAAACAGAAAAGAAATTACACCCTCCCACCATGTGGCCCCCCAAAAGAGCATCACCCCACCCAAAACTGATATATATATATATATATATTCACGTGGTACTGTTAATGTGAACATTGATTGTGGTACTGTTTACTTCAGTTGTGGGCCATATGGGCATCTGGTATGGATGAGAGATGTTGCCAATATTTCTTAGGATTTCATATCTTTAGTTTCTATTTCAATAGTTATGACTTCCATGTATTTCCATTGGGTCAATAGCTAGATTGATAGGAGTTTCTATTTCCCAGCAAGTTTATATTTTGATGATGAGTTGTCTTTTTTAGTTGGCTCGGCAGCCAAGCATACTCCCCATGATTTTGGGAGTTGCTAACTGTTTAGTAGTGATTATGGAGATTATAAATAAAGACATTGGGCTTCTACTGCCCATGGTTTTGGTTGACACAGTTAATGCTCTTTGAGTATGGTGAGCTGTGGTGAATCAGTCACATCCATTGGTGGTGAAGTCATTGATAGAGGGTGGGATGCCCAACCACAGGCCTAGATGGTGATACCTATGGTCATACCCCTTATTTATCCTCTTCTTTCTCCATCTCTGTCCAGAGATACTCCAACAGACCCTCCCCCCTTCACTGTCGTGGCCTTAAGCCAGGTGTCTTAGTGTTGAGCCATTTTAGCATACCTTACCTCATCAAAAACCCAAACAGTCCTCACCTCCGAAACGACACTAGAGACGAGACTCACCTCCAATCCAACCAACTTCTAACACAACCTCAACGGAACCTAAGACAAAGTGGAAGAAGAATGAAGAAAGAGAGAAAAGAGAGAATTTACATAGGAGAGATGAAACCCTTCAGAGCTAAAATTTTATTCTTGCTCTAGAAAAGGATTTTTAGTCTGTTTAACAATAGAATTTCCTAGCTTATCTGTCCAAAAAAGTACAATAGAACGTCACAGCTTTGACCCCCCCACTTCTCTTCTTCCAGTCTTGGAGAAGGTGGTTCAATTGACTGTGAGCTTTCAGTGTTTGAATTTTCCGAGCCAGAGTAGCCAAGTAAATATGTCATTACTTGACTTGGACACTTTATCTCTTATCTTTTTTTTTTTTTATTTTTTTTTTTTTTTTTTTTTTTTTTTTTTTAATTTTATGCAACTAATGGACACACCAGTTTCAACCAATATTTATTGAAAAAGTAAACAGTGCTAAAATAAATTTGTTTTTGGGCTTCTAAATTGTAGGGGAGCCCTTTCAAATGTATGAATGTGAAATATACATACATCATTAGTTCTTTTGCCACTAATTGGATTATAATCTGATGGATACCTGTGCAGGATGACCTATTGTCTTAAACATCCATCAAAAAAGATGCTTCTTATGCCAGTTGAGCCATTTGAGCCTAATAAATCATGTTTTGTTTGTTCGGAGGTATTTTCATATTCCGTATGAACTTGGTACAATTTCTTTTACTTTGAAGTTTTTTGTGAATGACATACTGCATTCTGATCCCCTTCAATCTGTCAATAGACACTTCTGTCTCTGGAGGTTAACACATACCATACGAAGCTGCGAGACTTTGTTGAGAAGATTGTTAAAGCCAAGCTTGGCATGAATTTGCCATTGATCATGAATGGATCCTCACTTCTCTATGAGGTTGGTGATGACCTAGATGAAGATATGGTAGCCAATTACGAAGCAAACCTTGAGAAGGTATGTTATCTCATTTTTTTCTGTGTCATTAAAACTGATAAAGACATCAACCTTTTTGTTTTGTTTTGTGGAACAAGAAAGAAGGATGATATAAGTTGGATAAAGAAAACGGAATTTACTGCAAAATGGAGTTTCCTAGATGGGTCATCTGGATCTCTTTTTTTACCAGGTGTTCTCTCTCCTATTTTGGTCTCATGAATCAATGATTTGGCAGATCTGAACTATCCATCAGATAAGCGACCTTTTGTAATGGTCATACATCCTGTTCCGTTGTCCATATGATCTATATGATCTACCATTTATTTTACTAATGCCAGATGTGCCAAGAGTGCTTGAGAGAGAGGGCTCTCTTTTCCTATGCGTACAAGTGCTTTGGGACTGGAATTTCCCAAATTTGGGGAGGCTAATCTGGGCAGCATAGAGCTCCCTTGACAAAACTGCCATGTACAGAAGGATCAGAACATCCCTCTTTTCCTATGTGTTTCATACTGCATGGGGCAACAAAGTCATATTCAATTATCTGATAAAAAAATACCGGCAGTTTGGTTAGGCAAATCTGTTACGGTTGTCTATTTTTGTTCCTTTTGTGGACATAGCACATCATAGTGGTTGCCTGCTGCAGTGTCTGTTAGTTATTACTAATTATGCTGTATATATCTTACAGGTGCTAGCTGAGCTTCCTTCTCCGGTTACTAGTGGAATAAGGCTTACGGTTGAGGATCTTCAACAGGAATTATCATGCGATATTAGTATTAAGCACAGGTTTTCCATTCTTGTTCTCATTTCATTTTACATATATTTTTAACTGTCTAAATTATTTTCAGGGAAGTTTCCAATAATTTAAAAGTTCTTTTATTGATGACAATGTATGGTTATGCACGCGAATGTGCATGCACACGCGAATGAAATTTCATGCAACTTTACAAACTTCCTAATCAGAAACGAGGAAGGTTGGGGTGGTGATGCAGAATCAAGGTTCCAGAAGCAATACCTGTGGAGGAAAGAGAAGAAAACAGATTCCAAAATCTAATTGTGACATCACAACAATCACAGCCAACATGACACCCCGCATGACAGCCTGCGGTTCTGGAGGTCTTCAGCTTCTAGAAACCTTATCTTTATTCCAGCTTCTAGCAGCCTCATCTTTAGAAGCCTTGTCAGATTCTAGCAGTTTGCTTTCTTTTTAAAATTGTAAAGCTTATCTTGGATTAAGAATATTTCATTCCAGTCTGAGTTGGCTATCTTTTTCTTATTGGTTGTTAAGTTTTTAGGTCAGTTTAGAGCTTTTCTTGGTCGGATGATGTAATGGGTCAGAATGGAGCTTTCCTATTGGTTGAATGATGTAAGAGTCCTAATCAGGTTTCTGTAGTAGCTGTAAATAAATGTATGTAGGCCCTTCCATCGATTGGAATAAATAAAGATATTGTGTTTGCTGAATTTTGGCTTTGTGGATTTAGTGCTTACTGCTGCGGATTCAGTGGTGTTACTTGGTGGATTCCAATTGAAGACTAACATGGATTCCTCAGTGGAAGAGTGGATGCTCTTCACAAGCTTTGGTGAATTCCTAGCTTGAGGTTTAGGTGGATTCTTAACCTGTTATTAATTCTCTTCTATCTATTTTATTAGCTGAAAATCAGGTCAGATTTGAACACAGCTATATCCTGCAGCTAAGCTATTTTGTTCATCTTTCAATTCAGTTTTCTTGTTTGCTTCTACCATAATCTGCTAGGTTGTCTTCAGTTTGATTCATTACCCCTAGTTTAGTTCTCTGAATTTCTTTTTTGATCTCATAATCCTCCAATCACTTCCATAGTTGTCGCGGTATCTAGGCGACCCAAGGTGTTGGAGG
Source organism: Macadamia integrifolia (assembly GCF_013358625.1). NCBI lineage: Eukaryota > Viridiplantae > Streptophyta > Magnoliopsida > Proteales > Proteaceae > Macadamia > Macadamia integrifolia. The sequence continues at coordinate 8,501,446 of NC_056559.1, forward strand.
GGGTCCAGATGCAAGGTGACGCCAACTAGGTGACTAAGGCATCTAAGGCGCTCGCCTAGGGGTCCAAGGCAACCAAGGTGCCTGGATGCCTAGGTGACGACTATTTCGCTTCAGTTCTGTACTTGCTTTTAGTTTCAGAATTCTATTCATACGGAGCTCCTGTTAATTTCAGGTTTAGTTAGTCAATTTCTGCAATTCTGTTATGCCTTCAAGTTTTCCTTCTTGTGGGATTTCCTAGAATACTACTATTTGGTTCTCAGATTTTTGTCGAACTTTACAGCCCCATTCTATTTACTGAAATAATCCACCAGCTAGGATTTCCTACTATCTGAGTTGTTTTGTTGAAGTTTTCTTTACTGGATTACGGAATTTATTCTTTGACTATTCTAATTATTATCTTATTTGAGTTAGTCTCCCACTGGATTTTCCTGGTTTGGGATTAGTTTTCATTAGGTTGTTGAAGTTTTTAACCTCTATAACTTATTACATATCTGTATCCAGTTGGGATTATATGCCATAACTTATTACATATCTGTACCCAATCTGTAAACATGTCCATTCTGTGAGCTGACATAGATAAATGCAAACATAATTATATGAAAATGGTGATTTGATTGCCCTTTTGCCTAACAAACCCCACCCCACCACCCAAGAAAAAAAAAAAAGGGAAGAGAAAATGATGAATCAGCTAAGATTTATTCAACTGTACCTCTTATGCCTATTATAAATGTGGAACACCTGAACAAATTTATATGAAAAAGATGCATTTTATTTATAAATTAAATGCAGAGCAGAAATTACACAAAGTTTGCAACACTTGATTCAGGATATAATAGAAATGCAGGTATCTTTATCCCTTTTTTTCTTTTTTTTTTTATTTGGAAACAAAATTTATTGCGATTAGAAAGAAAGCTGTATGCATATCCTATTGAGTACAACATGAAAATTATGTCATCTTATGTTGTGTCAGTGCCATATTGTGTTGGGCGAGTCTAGGCATCATAAATGATGTTTCTGGATAAACATTCAAACTCCTTGTCATTTCATTTCTGATCACCCAAAGCCTTTCCGGTTTGTCTTTTCTTGTGCACTTCTATTTGCAGTCTATTGGGTGTAAGATGTGACTGAATCATTTGATCAATTTTGGCTGTTGAGACTAGTTCTTTCAAGGTCAGTGACTTTTTCTCTCTGTTTTTACCCTCTTTTTTATGCCTATCTTTGCAGGGAAGAATTTGATGAGGAGAAGGAACCTGATGGAATGCTTCTATCTGGATGGGGACAAGCACGTCAAGTGGAGAAAGATGATGAGAAGCCTGTTGGCCACAAAGAAAGCACATTAGTTGTATCTCAGTTGCTGCCAGTGGAGAACAAGGAAAATGGTCAGAGAGAGATTATTCCCTCAGGTACTAAAAGAAAACTCTCTCAAACTTCTGGTGCAAGCACTTCAACTTCTTGTGGAACTGATGGTAATGGAGATGATCAGAAATTGGAAGTAATCGATGATGACGATGAGGTTGTCATCCTCAATGATAGGAACCTAGAAACATTGAAGAAGAAGAAAGTGTGGTAATAGCTGGAGGGGACTTTTCTTCTGGGTCGACCTGTTCTAACTTTGTATCTTTTTTCAGAGATTAACTTATTCTTTCGATATCTGTAACTAGTTTCTCGTAACTTTATTTAGTAGGTACCAACTTGTAATCCTTACCTTTAGCTAGACTGAGTCTTCATTTCCAAATAGGTTGACTAGAAAAGGTTGTATAATTTTTTGTTATTCTACTTAAAATGTAGTTGGTGTAGGAGCTTTGATGTTATCTTGTGAGTGGAAGTGGTGCCTAAGGCCCTAAATATTGAAACTGTCGTGGACATGCACATAATAGACAGATTGTCCAGTTGCGGTTAAAGGCTTGGAACAGGACAGAAAAGATTCCTTGCTTGTTCATATATTTATCTTTATTTTCTTTACTTTTTTGAAAGTTTAAGGCTTGGAAGTTGGAACAGGACAGAAAAAAACCCTTGTTCAGGCATTATGTTCATTTTCTTTATTTGTTTTTCAGAGAAAGGGTGTGATGTGGAATGTTTGATCCTTCAATTTTGGGTGAGAAATGCTTAATCCCTTTGTTGTATGCGCATGGTATACTATTTTTCCATCCAAGTTTCTCCTGTAATGCTTTGTTCTTTCATTGCTCGACTATCTCACTCGTTTACCGTTGTAGGTAGGGGATTCCCCACCACTGTCGGGGTGGTAAACCATCTCCCATCAAAATATTAGGTTGTTTTCTAAGGGGAAAAAAACACTAGACATCTATTTTCCGGGAGGGTTTTGGCATATTTTCACCCAGAAGCAGAACAATACATCCTCCAATAACTGCCACGTGGCTGTTTAATTGAGATTGAAATATAATGCATAGGTGGACCCTATGGTGCTTTGTTCACCTATCATGGTTTAGTCCGTTCTGAGTTCATCTAAAAATTTAGAGATTTTTGAATTTGAAGAGAAAGATAAATACATATAAAAAAAAAATCATTGTGTAATTAAAATTTTTATTTTGTTTTGTTTTTGTTTTTGTTTTTTTCTTTAACTTTCAAGCATAGTCTAAAAAACTCAAGGACTAACAATGGATAATGGTGGACATACACATTGAATCTAATTTAAAATTTTGACCAATTTATATTTCCTAAGCTTCCTTCCGATAGGCATAATTTCTATCTTGACAAAAAAAAAAAAAAAAAATCATATTTTTTTTTTTTTTTGGTTAACTTATCTTCGGGGAGACTAACACAGTAACCTACCGTCACGGTTTCCACTTAAATCGCAAATGTACAGATAAAGAATCAAATCTGAGATCATACACTTATCCACACAATACGCAATTTTCCCTAAGATAGTCATAATCATAACACTCCTCTAACGTGTCAAAAATCAAATGAACGGTGCATGATTTTGGTTTTTGTAATTGATATTGGGATTAATCTCGATTAATTCTGATCCCGAATTGGATCAGTTTTCTGCTGATACTGGTCATTGATCTGGACTGAGCAAAATTGAATTAGATCGGACACATTTTCCTATGGTTTTCATTTAAAGATTACCAACAGTCCTACAGGATCCTAGTCTATCATGCACAAGTCAAGACTGAAATTTGACAATAGGTGGACCTCAAGCCTCAAGATCTACTGCTTACTTTCTGCTATGTCAAATTTGAGTCCTAATAAGGTTCAACTTATAGAAGCAAACGAAGCGTTAGCATTGAAAAATTAAGAGATCTTAGGGTTTTTTTTTTTTTTTTAATTCATTTCTTGACAACCTAAAATAGATTTAGGGCCTGTTTGGTATCGTTTCTGTTTCAGAAACTCCGTTTCGTGTCAAAAACGAAAATTTCAGTTTCTGTGTCAAAACGCAGTTTTTAAACGAAAAAATGGTGTTTCAAAATTTCAGAACCTAAACGGATTTTTTTTTTTTTTTTTTGTAAAATGGAACGAAACTGGGAAGACGAATCTCGTTTTTTCAGTTTTTTTTTTCACTTTTTGTTCAAAAAAAACAGATACGGACCACAAGTGCACCAAACAGAAGATTCCATTTTTTCGTTCCAATAGAACGAAAAAACTCCAGAAACGTTTTTTTAGAACGATACCAAACGGAGCCTTAGTAATGATCAAATCGTGTTTTCCAAATACGGACAGTGGTTAGGTTTGCGGAATGATCAGCTGGATCCGTATCAGTATTTACCGAAACTCTGGCTAATCCCATATCGGTGGATTGATAAGGACCAACAGAAAAAGTTCAAAAAATCCAATTTTTGAAGAAAAATGTTTCCACCCCAAAAATAAAAAAATAAAAACAGGGTTATAGTTATATTTATCCGATTCGGATCGGTATCCCGTTACCAATTAGTAAATCCTGGCCCTAATCAGAGTAACTCACGCCGTCACGCGCCCATGTTTGCTCTCTCTCTCTCTCTCTCTCTCTCTCTCTCTACATTAGTGCGAAGATGAAGTGAAATTTCAAAATGAATGTGGAAAACAAAAAAGGCAAAAAATAATCAAAATTCTGTTACCTTTTTAACTTGATCATTTACAAAGATTGTACATTCAAGAACCCATCCATCGATGATGTTGCAAAATACAGAACAAAATTAAGAAGAAAAATTAACTGATAACGATACTGGGAAAAAAAAAAGTGTGATCCAGGAAGGATATAAGGATAGAGAAAATTGAATCATGGAATCAAGGTGGTTGTTGTTGAAACTTGAAGTTTAAACATCAATGTAAGGCATAGTGGAACACTGGCTTGAACTTGAAACCCTTCGACATGGAGAAGAAGGAACAGGGGAAGAAGATTTCGAAGGTGTACCTCCTCCTTGCCAATCTGAAAACTTCTTCCTCTTCTTCTTCAGATCTTCCACGCACCTTATATCTGCCATGGATGCGAAAGACTGTGATTTCCCAGAGTAACACTTCGAAAGCCCTCTTCTTTTGCTGCTACCAAACATTAATTAATTAAAAGTAAAACCATTAGAACCAAAAGAAAGAACAAGAACATCATAAAAATGCAATCTTTATTTATAATACTTACTTGTGAGGGAGATTTGATCGTAAGGTAGCCATGTCGAAGGAGTCTATATCTGTGGTCTCCCCCATATTCTTTCTCCTTCTTTCTTTCCTTCCTTTGAAGTTCTTCTCAGTATTTCAGGTGGGTTTGGGAAGAGATGAGATCAGAAAGTGGGAGAGGAGATGATGGGGAGAGTAAGATAAGGGGATTAAGGAGAGGTGTTTATATATATATACGAGGGAGACGGTTGAGGTTATAACGGTCAGATAGGAATAGGACGGGATTGAGCCATTGAGGATAAGTTTCATCTTCTACACAACACGTCAACAACATTTATTAGATTGGCTTTGATTTGGGGCATAAAAATCCTCTACCAGTGCGTGAGAGTGAAGATCCAACGGCTGAGGTGCATATTGAGATCTTTTCAGTCGTTGGATCCTTGATACCACTTATCGTTCACCGCAGAGGATTTAACCCAAGTTTGAGAGGTTTTTGAATTTTAGTAATTCATTGTTGAGTTTAGGGCTTGTGGCTCATGTCATTTGATAAAAGTGGAGTTTGTTTGAGGCCTCTAAAAACGAATGTGGTTCAGCTGCTCATATGGTCACCTCCTGGCTCAGGTGATCCAGATTCCGGACTCCCTAAAAACTGTTTATTAATTCATTTTTTTTTTTTTTGGATGGACATGGTTTCACCACTCCATTTGTGGTTCACATTTTTGTGAGGTGGAAAGGAGAGAGAGAGAGAGAGAGAGAGAGAGAGAACGCAGCTGTGTGGTGCATGTAAATGCTGTCTTGTGTTTCTCTGCTTCCAATTTTGAAAATGACATTTGTGACTTATTGTGGGAGGATAAAGAGATAAGGGAGGCACAAGCATATGTTATGTGAGTGCAAGTCAGGTTTTCATAATAGAATCATTTTCGTACAATCTAATCTGCATACATGGAATCTGCTATCGAACTTTTTCTTGTGTAGATTCCATGTGTGTGAATCAATCTCGTACAAAAACACGAGAACCTAATCCATGCCACTCTCATGTTACAGAATCAGATAGGGAACATAATCCCTAAATTAAAGGGAGAAAGAACTTTGTCCATCCCAATAGCAAGTGGGTCTTTCAATGAGGATGGGGCAAAGTTCTCTTGTCCTATGTTATAATAGGGAAGAACACTGTCGAATTGCTTGACCTTGCACTACCATGGGAGTTGGGGCATCAACCAGAGGTAGTTTTCATTTCTCACGGGTGCAAGGCTGTCATTCAAAGGGGGATTTTACACTAGTTGCACATGACTAGGCAAGACTCTTTGATTGGATTGTGGAAAGTTATTCTTAATTTTGTGTAATCCAAAGAAAATTTGTCAACAATGGCATTAGTTCAATCATTGACTCATTACTTTTAGTGGAGAGAGATTCTCTTCTTCTTCGCAATGGATGAAAGAAAATTTAATCCAAATACGACTGAAATTTTATTTCCTTTCAATAAATTTGCATAGCTCAAACACAAAAGCCAAATTAAAAAGAAACAAGAAGAAGAAGGAGCAGCATTTAAGGCTCCTTGTCAACCCAAAACTTCAATTATCATCACAATCCTACAAAGCATATAGAATTTAATTAATATTTCCTTATTAATGATATATAAACCCTTAGTGATTAATTAAGTTTTCTGCAGTTCTTCCTGATCTCCCCACTGGTTCTTGTCAAGGGAGAGATATTTCCCATCTTGATCATGGATTTCGCGAATTGCTTGAAGAAAAGCTCACCATTCTCTGCATATTTCTTCACCAGATCCATGGTTTGTTGGCTCTTGGTGAAGAGGACTTGATCAGAATTCAATAAGCCCTTGGAAGCCATAAGGTTCTTGTAGTAGTTAGTATCAAACTTGGTTGGGCTAACATTATCCAAGAAAAATAGGTTCTGATCACCACCAGATCTTGGGCAACGTTTCCTTAATTGGACGGCAAAGGACTGGTCCAGAAAGTGATCAGGTTGCCCATTTCCGCTCTGGTTGTACAGCCTTTGCCTGAAGCTGGTGCATCTAGCATTCCCAATCGTGTGGCTCCCTGCAACACAGCAACATTAGGTTAAAGGAATTCAAAAAGAAAAGAGATAGACACATAAAAAAAAAATCATTATGTAATTATGATTTTTATTTTAATTATTATATCTTTTTTATTATTATTTTTTCTTATTACAAACATAGGCGGCCAATAAGTTAAGGTTCTAAGTAATTTGGACGGTTTTGGTCCCAAGGGGCCAAATTTGAACGGTCCTACTTATTAAATAACTCCAAAACTAGGATTTGGCAAGTCAAAATACTTGTAAGTTCAAAATTCTTAAGTAAACAAATATTTTCCTAAACATACAAATAATATAAGGAAAACACTGAATATGGCATCGGTATATCCAGATCTGTGTCTATCTCGGTCTTTTTTCTCAAAAAAAAATTCTTTATATCCCCTATTGATTAAGTCGCTAAGGGCATACCTAACCCTACTTGAGATAGCCTTGGGAAAAAAAATCAAAAGGTACTCCAGTCAATAATTTTCAAAATATGAAATTTACTAAACTATCCTTTTTATTTACCCTTTAATGTGACATGCAAAGTCATCCCGGGAATCTCATCAACTAGGTTCACTTACCATCCATTGTTTGACAAGTGGCAAGATGAATGTGACAAATACTTGAAAAGAAAGTCACAAATAGAACTAAAATGAGCCAAACTAGAAAGGGGTAAATTTGGCAATTTGAAAAAAAGTTTGTAAGTACCAGAGAGGGCAACGAGGTCAACAACGTCAAGTCCTTGGCGCTTGAACTTGGTGACGATAGTCTGGAAAGTGTTGTTGGGTGCAGGGATATTGTTGTTGGACCCGCTTAGGCTTGCAGATCTTGAGTCTCTTCTTCCTAATGGAACCTCCCAGCTCGGACCACCATCCTACGCAATACACATGCAGTTACGTACATATATAATTTAGTGTAGTTAAATAAGTATTTCATTTTTGGCAACAAGTGGAAAAGAGGCATTCACATCGTTCATGGGGTGTGGACTCCACGAGTCCAAATCCTCTACCCACATGGGTAGTTACCAATGTAATGAAATTTTGACATTGGCAAATATCCCATGTGAGAAGAGAATCCAACTCAGACCCCACACCCCTAGGATGGCCCCACTTCCATGGATAGGGTTAGATGGGTGGATGGGGAAAAAATTTGATTGCTACCAGGCAATTCCCTGCTAGCAGTCAAAAAAATGGAATAATTCACTTCCCCTAAGATTCACAAATACCCTCTTAAATTATGGTATTTTTCAAAATATCCTTTAGATTTCATTTCCATGACTGCCACCGGCTGCAACTTGGGCAACAGATAAATTTCGTCCAGTGGATGGTTGCCTACACCGGAGGGGATCCAGAATCAACCTCTTATGATTCCAATATATGCACAGAACTAATTACCAGAACGGTAGAATCCCTAGCGGCGAGAGCGAGAATATCAGCGCAGGAGACTGTTTGTGGGCATTCCTTCTCAAGTGCGGACTTAATGTCGTCCACGACGTCGAATCCCCTTGCAGAGTTCTTGTTTGGGTTCGATTGCTTCTCGCTCACTATACTTCCGCTGCTATCTAACAGCACTGAACCATCACAACCCTAATTATACATACAACACGGTTCAGTTCAGTCATCCATGGCCATACAGTAAAGCTCAGTTAAAGATAAAAGAATATACTTCACAAATACAAACCTGAACGAAACAATCATGGAAATGGAGCCTCAGCAATGAAGCAGCCATTCTAGCTTCTTTTGCTACAGCTTTTGAAACTACTGACTTCACAATCTCTAGAGCTTTTGGGCATGAGTGCTCGTAGAACTGTGAATAGAGCCCACCTCCATTGTTACTGGTATAGTGAGAGAAGCAAGAGTTGGGTAAAGCAAGTAGTGAAACAAATATGAGAAAGCTAATGGAGTACTGATACGCCATTGAGATCTCTGTTAGGTGATAGAGACAGAGAGGGTTCTCTCGAAGCTTACTTGAGATGAAAGTTGAGAGAAGTTGTTTCACTATTTATAGAGGAACGATACATACTTTATCTAAGAGTCAAGACTAGAATGATAGCCAGAGAGGGAAAGAACAATTTAGAAAAGCAAAACCAGATGAGCCGAAAGGGCCAGGGAAGGGTCACGAGAGAAATGGTCAAACTTGGTTCATTATGTTATAGAGTAAATATTAATAGAATAGTGGATTATGGAGAATGGAAAAGATTATGTTACCAGTAACCGTGTGTGAGCCACTAGATCAGTTTAGTGATTAAATAGGGTATCTAATTAAGGTATTAATTCTGCGGTGATGTTTTGATATAATCATATGATAGGGGGAGGAGGTTCCATATTTTTATTAGAACCTAGGTAATAGCTCCAGAACAATTCTGCTGGGTAGGGCACTAGCCGGTAGACCGAATCACCTACCCATATGTGTATGTTGTAGAGGTGAAAATCTAAAACAATATAAAATAGGAATGAAAATTTTTTAAATAAATAGTCACACAATGTAAGGATTAATGTGTTTTGACAAAGATTATCTACATCTACAATAAGATAAGATTTTTTTACTATCAATGGAAAATAGGGTTACAACTTCTTATTCTCATGCCTCTCTCACATTATAGAGGGTACTTAATTTGATACACATAATGGACATAAAAATAAATTTTTTTACGAAAATATCTATATAATCCTTCAGACTCTCAGGCTTTACATATGATTCGGTGATAACATTTGTCTTTTTTTACCTCCAGAAATTCCCTCAATAGTTAGAATCACCTACACATACACATGACACTTATCTAACTTGATGTCATACAAAAGTGGAAGAAGGGCATTTACGAAAACAAATGAATTTAGTCTCAACCCCTTCGGGCAGTCTAAATGTTTAGCAAGAATGACAAATGTCATCATCTAATTGTACATGAAATATATAAAAACCAGTTAGTTATCCAAACTTGTCGGCTGGTTGGCGGAAAAGGATTGAAACAGTCCTAGGAGTATAGCCACGTGGCTAGAAATGCTTGAGAACCAAGAAACGTCGTGAAAGTGGGATTAGAAATCAGCATCAGTAGAAGATTGAGAACACACGTACCTGCTCCTTTGACAGTATGGGCTACTCCGCCTGCTCCCTCTCCGGTTTTGACTTTTCAACGCTAAATAGTGTCAGTCAACACTCGAGACTCAGTTTCCCTCCTTTCTTCTATTGTCGTCTTACTTTTTGGTTCGTTCACTCTTCTAGACTTTGGGGTTGCTTCTCGATTCCTGGACTAGGGCGGGCCGGGGAATAGACCATGAATGTTAGCCCGGTTAGGGTTTGAGGATGCTCGGATGCGACTCCAGAGGCATTTTCAATCTTGTACTGCATGGGGAGTAATTTAGACCCTAGGATTGCAGGTGAAATTAACCTCCACATGTAGAGAAAACTTTCCTCTAATCATCAAGCCCTAGGGTTCTACCATTGCATGGTTTGGATATCAATGTGACTCTAGTATTCTACTCGATCACGTATGGTTCTCTTAGGTCTTATATAGAAACATATGTAAAAGTTTATCCTCATTGGAAGTGAGAAATAATCCTATAAAATAAATGTTTAAATTCTAAAATACAGCGGTAAACATTATTCTATAAATCTCATCCAACCACCAAAAGTAAAAATGATAGATGATAAGATTCTCTCTTCTATTCCCTATGGGTAAAGGAAAACTTGATTTTAAAACTTTTTAAACTTTTAAAAATTTTGAAAATTTTTAAATTAGTTCAACACATTGTGGTGGGAGAGTAAGGGTCCAACCGGTTTGAATCGCTGGTGGATCTGGTTCAAATTGGTTCAAATTTTGTTGATTAATTAGCCACGTTAAATTTGAGAGTCGGCAATGAAGGACTTTTGAAGTCTTGATTAATTATTGAATGCATGTAACAGTGCGGGAATATTAGGTGACAGTGATAACAATCCACACCGCTCTTCTCCAGTCTTTGAAAGAAAAATACAAAATAGGCGCTTTGGTTGTTGGGTTTGGTAGTCTATTTAGTCAAAAAGATAAACGTCATGGCTACTCTTAATTAGTTAGTGTCATTTTCAATACTATCAGTAATGTTTTCTTGGCTTTATTGACTGTAGAGGCATTTTGGATCTCTTGTCTATGGCATGAAGCAATTCCTTATCCGTCAATAACGTGGCTCCATATCATTTGGTGAGATCACATCAACTTCGTTAAAATCTTGTTAATTAAGGGAGAGAAACCCATGAATGATTATATATAATTTTTGGGAAAAGAAGTTTTGTCCGAGACCATGGTTCCTGCATCTATACTCAAGTCTGACCTGCTACCCGCAATGAAGGAATTCCATTTCAATTGATGTTTCTACATTTACTCTTATTGGCCTCTAAATTGACGCAAGAGCTGTGTTTTCAGTCAGAAAATTCTTCCCCTTATTTTAGAAGGTAATATCATTTTACTCAATTATTACCATTTTTTTTTTTAATACGAAAATAGAATATACAGAAGTAAAAGGAGAGAATGACAATAATACCCAAGGGAAAATCCCTCTTTTTCAAAGAATAGAAATGCATGACAGCTGCACTCTCCACTTGTGGGCCCAAAAAATGTTTTGATAAGAGTTGGTTCCTTGACTATGATCATAAGTCTTATTCTTGATTTGTTACAAAAATGCTTGAAGTTCCTCTATCGCCAGATATGAGAAACTATGGAGTAAAAGGCTAGTTTATCAAAGATACCATATGTGATGTTGATGAGAGAAGAAACAAAGCTGAAGAATATCACTCCACAACTAGGACATTGAAGCTGCACTCAAAGAAGAGGTGGTTCTTTCATCGAGACCAGCTCAGTAGAAGCAACAAGAGGAGGCCACCTCGACATGCCTCATTTGAAGTTGATCAAATTTGACAATGCGCTTGTGAGACATCTCTAAGTAATAAAAGATTGTCTAGGAATATAATTATGGAACCACACAGCCGCCACCCGACCAACTGTAGAAGCAAGGAGGAGGATTGGTTCAAGAGGGCCGGAGTACTGCTTTGGGTAAGCCTCAAATTGGACTAGCCTATGTAATAGGTGGCGATGTCTTACTTACGATGTGAAATGATGCTTATGCTCAGGTAGAGGAATCCTCATTAGACCTCATCAAAAATGGTCTTAGCCCTTGATGTCTTTTATTTTTTATTTTTGGTAAAAATCTTAGCCCTTTATGTCATAATAGAGAAATGGTCACACAAGATGATGCGCACATAGAAGCCACACAAAATTAGCTAATATTGATGATGTTGGTCCATGGTTAGAGCATGTATTCTTAGTTTTATTTAGATACTTTTGTACCATGTTTTAGATTTTTCTCTCATCTTTAATTCATGATTTTCAAGATTTTTTTTAATGGACTTCTACTATTTTTCCTTTAATTTCTTTATTCAACCAATAATTCAATATTATTTGCTCTTTGTTTTCATTGTTCGATTTGATTTTCTAAATCTTCGGTTATGTTTTATTGATGTTACACAGTATATTTCACCATGTTTTCATGATTTTTCACCACACCCATGAGCAATTCTTGATCAGGCCTTCGTTGTCCAAATAGAATTATTTTTCTAACATTTCTAACAAACCAAATTGACCCACACATGCTTTCTCTCTAGGGACCCAATCCACCATATCTACAAGATCTAGGATCCCAACAACACTCATATCTCATGTGCCGTAGCATTTTAATTAAAAGTCTAGAGTTATTATGACTCGGAGAACGAAGACAATCACTTATTAGGAGGAATAGATGAAAGTAATGTTTTTTTCTTATTATTTAATTTTTATGAGAGGGAAGAAGAAGAAAAGAAAAATGACGGCCCCACGCTATATGCTTTAATGTATATCGTCCTTTCATTGATTTATTTAATTGATTTTCTCTCTCCTTTCTAAACATTGTGGGACTCCTATTGACAAAACCATTAGATGTGTTGTCATTAGTGTGGCATTGAGATTCTTCCCCCTCCAGCAGCGTAAGGAATCCTTTATTATTTTTTATTAAAGTCTCAAGCTTTTTATTGCTTTATTAATGTTGATTCTAACAAGAATCTTGTCCTTGCAGGGAGACTGCTTAACCTGCTTATGTTCTATCCTGGGATGATGTGTGTCGCCCTTGATTGATGGACATTGTATCCACTCCTTAGTTTCTCAGTGTTTGAATTTTTATCCACTGAAATCAAAGCTTTACGGTGATATGACAACAGGGGCTACTAACCTCTTTGTGTTGATCCCGGATTCAAGGTTGCATTGAAGGACAAATGGCCGTGTCAATCGGCACTTGATGATTTAAACGACTTTAGGAGAAGTGGTGAAAAAAGAAATGTATAATTTAAGCCTTGTATCAAATACGATATAGAATAGAGTTGATTAGACAGAAAAGATCCATTAACCGACCTTGTTTAGTTGAGATAAGGCTGAGTTGTAGTAATAGTAATTGTTATTATATTATAAATAAAATGTATAACTACCAGGTGATTAGAACCTATCATATCCAAGTATGAAGGGAGGTGATCATGTTTGGAACTAAGAATTAGAGTCCCACATTGATTGTTTGAGATCTTGGATTTGTTGTCATATAATTTTGAACTATGCCCATCTACAAATTGATAAACCATCTTGAAAAACTCATGGCCCTCCGATCAAATTTAATTTTTTTTTTTTTTTAATTTACTTCCTGGTGATGTACCCAACATTTAAAATAACTATGTTTGTTGTAGATTCATTATTAACTAGTTATGTTTAAGACGATATGGGCTTATGCTTTGGTGAACCAGCTGAAGACCAGCATAAGTGGGCCTATTGGTCACCTTAATGCCCCCTTGTGTGGGTCTTTGGTTGGCCGGCCCCTCATGGTGGCCCTTGTACCCCGCACCAAGAAAAGAAGAAGAAAGAAGTTTAAGATTGGCATTGGCCGCCCACTACAACTCCCTGACTCCATCCCTGACCTCACCCCACCTTGCAACTCCCCACCCCTTCTTTCTCCTTGCTACTACGACTGAGTTGACCAAATTTACAAAGCCCACAATCAAACAATAGGTTAGAGAGGGAAGATGGGGTAGAGTTGGGAGTTTGGTGAAGATAGGGGTGGGGCGAAGAGTTGGAAGGATGGATTTTGGGAAGGGAGGCCTAGGGAGTTGTAGGGATGATGCGGGGGAGCTGCATAGAGCTGGGACTTGGGCATAGGATAAGGGGTGGGAGCAAATTAGATTGGGTTGGGTTGGGTTTGGGTGGAGTGGGGTGGAAAGGAGAGAGATGTTGGGGTTGAGGCTGGGGCTGAGGTTGATTGCAGAAGGTGAGGGTATGGGGTTAGAGGTGGCTATACGATGGTTAGAATGGATATTAGAGAACTAGTACTGGGCAAAAGTTGAAAATATTTATAATCTTAAATATAAATGGCTTATGAGAAACAACATAAGCAAAAGTGGCTATAAGGAATCCCAAGGATAATATTTCTAGGGTTTAAGTTTCCCACAATCGCAGCTTAAAACCCAAATTGCACACCCTCTTTTATATTTATGCAATAACTCGTTCTTTGATAAGTTTTGGTAACACCTCTTCCAATTCTCAAAATTTGGCTCCTCTTCAACAACTGTTTTCTCCCATCACCCTCCAATCAGACATATAAATACATCCTCATACCTAGGGTTGTGTTTAATTGAAAGATGATTGAAGCGTCAATAGTTGGAGAGTATCTGGATCCAAACTTCCTAAGGGCATCAAGGGCATTATAGGGAAGTGGGAACCTCTCCCAAATTTCAAACATTTGTTACCTAAACATAGTTTTCTTAAGCATTGGGTAATCGGTTGTAATTTATACCAAAAGAATAAAAAGAAAAAGAAAAAGACAAAAAAAAAAAAAACCGAAAGAAAAAAAAAAAAAAAAAAAAAAAAAAGGGGCAATCGGTTGTAAATTTATCCTTAAATAATCATGGAACTGCTTCCGTTACGGTTTCGGAAGGATTGAAGTAAAAGCTCGGAGTCGGAGGGATTCGGAACTTCATATGCTTTCCAACATTGGAAAAACAGACAACTGAAGCATACATTTTGCGTTATAAGAGTGCAGAACTCGAAACCCTAAAATGCCGGAATCTCTAGCAGTACTAGAGTGTAAGCTTTAAAAATGGCGAAACACTCGGTCGGGTTCACACTCCCGAAGAGATGGCTGTTGAAGCTTATCATCATATTTTCGATTTTCACCGCTATTGTCTTCGTCATCAGAGCTGCGTTCGACTCTTGCGATCGCCGGCATTATGAAGATTCAGGTGGTCGGATTCATTTAGCTTCTCAGATCGGAAGCATCGCGAATCCTCTCGACTTCATGAAGTCGAAGATTGTTCTTTTGGTTTCTCATGAACTCTCTCTGTCTGGTACTCCTCGGATATCTCTATCCTTATATAATAAACATAGAAGTGCAGAGCTTCAAGCATTTATGTTTTCCCTTTTTTAGGTGTGATGATGTCTTGTTTTCGTAACTACATTGTAACTACATAACATTTTAAAACGAAGCGAGATTTGTCAAATGAAGAAACTGATATTGTGGCATGTGGTAGCCATGTATGTATTAGTAACTAGAATATCTGTTCCCATGTTCGACATGTTAACTGTACACTGCTAACCACTGCATCTGTGTTCAACTGTTATTCATTGGACTCAAATAGCTGCTATAGAGAAGGCTCAGATATGTTTCACTTGTCGTTAGAGCAATACAGAAAGTTCAATGGTTTGACATTGTCGACATTGGGGTTGATTCTGTATTATGTAGTCTGTCCCATTAAGTTTCACTTTTCTCCACCTCTGTCTGCTTCTATCCCGCCCTCCTCCCCACCCAAAAGAAGATGGGTGGACAAGGGCAGTGATATTACCCTAGAATGGTTTCAGGCAGAAAAGCGCCGGAGGGGAGGGGGAATAAATCCATTTACTCCTTTGGGCCCCTGGCCTTCTACCAAGCTTAGTTGAATAGATGGTCATACTTAAGGGGCAATTGCTGAAGTGTTACTGGTTGGGGCACTCTTTTCTCATGCTAAGTTTGATAGCTGTGAATGATAAGGTCCTTTGTCATTAAATTACATTACAGGTCAAGTTTGATGTTCCTTGCATGTTTCTGGACATACTGAGTCTATTGCTTCTACCATGAATATGATTTTCAGTGGAGACACAGCTGTATAAATTACGTGGCTGATGGATGATCTTGCCAAGCAGGGGGGTCATAAGGGCAAGATTTGTTTTGCCTTCGTATTCTCCTTTTGAGGCTGGCCATCATTACATGAAGGGGTAACAGGGAAGGGGGAAGGGGGAAGGGGGAAGGGGGAAAGGGGAAGGGGGAAGGGTGAGGGGTAGAGAAGGTTGCCAAGTAATACATCTTTTGTATCACAGTTGTTGTTGTTGTAATCCCCTCACGTATGGAAATACATATGGCAGTGAGCCCATAAAAGTACTTGTCATCTATAATTCCTTCATTTTGATTTGCTAAAAGTTGTAATTTGGCATCTCAAGTAATTTGTCTATTTGTGGAGCATTCAAAATAGCCTTATAATGCAGGTGGACCATTGTTGCTGATGGAGCTAGCATTTCTTTTAAGAGGTGTTGGTGCTCAAGTTGTTTGGATTACAATGCAACGGCCAATTGAAACAGATGAAGTTGTATACAGTCTAGAGCAGAAGATGTTGGACCGAGGTGTGCAGGTAACATATTATCATAATATTTATTTTGAAAATATGCTTCCAACATCAATGAAGTTCAAGAGATCATGATTAAGAGATTCAGCATCACTCACATTATTGGGACACTAGACTTAAATCATGTCATTTATTTTATCGTCCCTTTTAAAATTTTCCAAGTCCTCACTGTATTGACTGAGCAGAATTATTTGGCATTCATTTTTTTTAAGTTGAAGTTATCCCTAGCATATTTGAGTGGCTTATAAATTTTTTCTATCCAACTTATGTGGATTATGTTATGACCATACACAACGGAACATTTTCTAAGGACAAGTTCACCCTGGCTTTCACTTATTTTCTGTTACTTTCTTTCTTATTAATTGTCTGACTATTTTTGTCCAGTTTGCGTGCATGGCCAATGGCTGACATAGCTGGTTCAACCTGGGAAAAAAATTGTCCCTTGCATCTCCTGGTTTTGTAACCTGAATTTGAAACCGTATTTGGCTTAATTTATGTTATCTTTATGGTCATAATTTGGCTCCTAAGACTTAATTTCGGTGTGAGCTTGTTGGTAGATTTTCTCTGGGATGTATTTACATGCCATTGTATATGCATCGGAAGCTTGCAAGGATCGGATTGAGGAAAAATAAAATAAAAAAATTGGCCATGGCCTGCAAATTAGATGTGTGCTGGAAATAGTGAAAAAGTCCTCTTATTTTCTTATATAAGTATCAACTCATACATTTGAGTCGAGACTGCAGTAGCCAATTTAAATCCTTAAACTCGTGACTTGCAAAGGTATACATACCTGGCCTTGGTTCTCACACCCAGAAGCACCTGAATTACTTACCTAGTATGAGTTTCTGATTTTTCAGGGAGATAAAATCTTGAGTTGTTTCCATGCTAGCAGCACATTTCTTGAGTCTTCCATCACAGGAATGCTGGAAATCTTATAAATTTTTGTTAGTCATTATGAATCAAGAAATGTTCTTATATCACGATGATGATTGCCCATTTTCTATTTGCTTGAAATTTGAATATAAATTTCATTTTCTGATTTCTTCCTTTGTATGAATGAAACTCTTCTGCATAACCTTAGAGAATGCTGGTGGTTGAATATTATAATCATTTTATGAGTAATTCGTTCAATAATAGAAAATAGTGAACATACATAGTTATTGCTGTCAACAATATGATGCTCTTGGACTGATGTGGTTGATCAGACAATAACATGGTCACACGTGGACCTCATTGGACCATCAGCCCAGAATCCAGTGTTCCCTGTGCTGTATTAAATAGGCTGAAACTTCTCTTTCTAATGTAACACTGATCTTTTGCTTATAACATACGCTGGCTAAAAAACCCTGTCAGCTTAACTTTCTTTCACCTTGTTCATGTCGGTGGAAAGGGTCTTCTCCATACTCCATTAGCTCTAAATGTGGTTTTCCTCACATTGTCAGGTCTTTCCTGCAAGGAGTCAAGAAACACCAGATATG
Organism: Macadamia integrifolia; assembly: GCF_013358625.1. Lineage (NCBI taxonomy): Eukaryota > Viridiplantae > Streptophyta > Magnoliopsida > Proteales > Proteaceae > Macadamia > Macadamia integrifolia. Next base: position 8,519,217 of record NC_056559.1, read on the forward strand.
GCTCTTAAAGCTGATTTGGTTGTTCTAAACACTGCTGTTGCTGGGAAATGGCTGGATGCTGTTCTGAAGAAGGACGTTCCTCGTGTTCTTCCAAAGGTTTTGTGGTGGATTCATGAAATGCGAGGGCATTACTTCAAAATGGAGTATGTTAAGCACCTCCCTTTTGTTGCAGGTGCCATGATTGATTCACATACGACAACAGAATACTGGAAGAATAGGACTCGAGAACGTTTAGGGTATGCCACTAGCATTGTAAAGATCATTAATGGTTGCATTTTCTCAACACATTTTCAATTGGTTCTCTATTATGACAAGTGGCTAATCTTTTAATATATGTATAAATGCTTAGGACATTGAAATCTATAATCTTTTTCCCCTGGGGATTTTTGTATTTAGCCATTTTTGGAGGCCTTTGTTTTATTATAATCCCCCCTTTATTGAGGATCAACCATGTCCTGAGGAAAACTGTATGATTGTAATTTAATGCTCTTCAGTTGCTCAGTGTAGCTGCAGGTGTTCAAAATAGGTGTATAAAAGCATGAATTGTAGCTTTCTAAAGTCCTCTAGGGTTACTTAATAATATCCAAAGGGAGCTATTTGTTCAACTGCCTACTATTGTGGGAAACTAGCTGTTTCAAGACATCATATTGTCTTAAAAATGTATGCCTGTAGCTATTTGGCCTGGTCAGCCTTTTCTTATTAGTACTGGAGTTCTTTACGTATATAAACTTACTGTTCTTAAAGGCACATCATTGAGCAGTGCTGTTAATGATGATGAAGATGATTTAGTAACATGAATGACATTGCTTGTTGTAGGATTTTACCATAATTTCTTCTTCTTTTATTTAGAAATAAAAAGAGATAAAATTGAGAGTGATGTAATTGAATTCAATTATTTTCGTGAATGGCTTACTACTGACGAGAAAAATGAATAATCAACGGAAAAATTTCAACATGCTACTAGCAACTTTTTGGCCAAAAATTTGCTTATGTTGTTACTGTCTTGCCGTAGCATTGAAGTTATCTATTATTTGGTGGTTCTACCATTTGTAGTATTACTCTGAGGCTTAGTTTGTTTTTCTTTTGACAATCACAACTTGTTCTTTGCCGCAGTTTTTTAACATATTTTGATACTAGTGTTAGAACACCTTTGGTGGAGATGACCAAGTTTCCAATAATGGTAGACTTAGCAAGGTTCAGCTAGTGTCTGTCTTGTTTGCTGTTTCCTGAGATACAGTTTGAATGATGAGACTAGAGAATGGCTGAATAAAAAGTTAAAACTGTCTTATAATAATGAAAAACTTTAATAAAATGAAAGAAATTTGGTATTAAAAAAATTGATGATCATGAAATACCATTAACCCCCCTTTTGTCATCATCTTTGTCCTATTATCCATAAGGAAGAAGAGATTGAAAGATGGTACGTGACGTGGCTCAAGTCAGGAGGCATTTCTACAATCATGTGATTGGCACATGATATTTCTCTACATAGAGTTTAATGGTGGAACTGTATTCCTGTAGGCAACTCCAAGTAGTTGGGATTAGGAATAGTAGGTTTAGTTGAGTTATCCAACAAAAATACCATAACTATAGCCATATGTTTTTCACTTTGAGAATGGTACTTGGGGAGATCCAATATTCAGTTTCTGAGTGCCACACTGCTTGTATTAACTCTCCCAAGTATTTATACATTTCTTCAAGAATTTGATGGCTTAAGTATTTATAGAAAAGGAAATGTTCTAGTCTTGGTTGTACATTCCTTGTTTCGGAAAGGGGTTTTTTGTTATAGCTTTTTTTGATATTTTTATCATTCTCTAGTTCTTTTTCATTGGTTTGGAGATTGTGCTACATAATGTGCCAGTGGGTGCATAACAGAACCCCATATCATTGCTGCATTTAATACTCCCCATTATTTGTCATACTCTGTAGTTGTCCTGTTTTGTTTTCTGAACCTTTTCTTCATTTCTGTCATTTTCACCCTGCAGGATTAAGATGCCTGAGACTTACGTTGTTCATCTTGGGAATAGCAAAGAATTGATGGAAGTGGCAGAAAACAGTGTTGCCAAAAGGATTCTTCGTGAGCATGTCCGAGGGTCCCTTGGAGTGCGGAATGAAGATCTTCTTTTTGCCGCCATTAATAGTATGCACTTTATGTTTCATGGATGCCACCGTGCTAAAGGCTTTGAATAGTACCATGTTAGACCTGATTGTTTGATAGAGCCACAAAGTGAGAAAGTGTCCATCTGAAAAAAAGAAAAAGGAAAAAAAAAAAAGAGAGCTTGAAAGTCCTGTCATTTTTTAAAGTGTTTTTGTCGATTTGGTTGCTCAAATCTATAAATCAAATCATTGACTTTCTGAATTGTAGCCATGAGTGAGTGAGTTGGTCCCAGATTAAGAAACAACTCCCACTTATAAGTCCTTGTTGTACTTCATAATTCTTGGACATCTTGTATTAAAGAGCAAAATATTCATTATTGATTTTGGTGGTATATTATTAATGTTGACGCTAATCTCTGCATCAAATTTTTGAATACTGATCATGCGATAATTGCAGGTGTTTCACGTGGGAAAGGTCAAGACTTGTTTCTCCGTTCCTTCTATGAAAGCTTGCAATTGATCCGAGAAAAAAAGGTCCAGGTGCCTTCGTTGCATGCAGTGATAGTGGGAAGTGACATGAATGCTCAGACCAAGTTTGAAAGAGAGCTGCGTAACTTCGTAATTGAGAAGAAAATTCAGGATCGGGTTCACTTCATCAACAAAACCTTGAATGTAGCTCCTTATCTGGCTGCAATCGATGTTCTTGTCCAGAACTCTCAGGTACCGCCTACCATTCAGTTTCAGTGTTAACAAAAAAAAGTTCCATCCTCACTTCCTGTGTGTTCCAGTTTCCCTAATCTTGTTTGCTATCAGTTTTGTAAATCTGTTTTCTTTAGCTCCTGGAATCTATCAGCTGGTTCGATTTCCTTGTCTCTAAAAATTGGGTTAAGATTTTATTGAACTGCATAAAAAATCTGTGAAACAGTTTGCTATATTAATTGGAGGGCCTAAGAGGGGTACAAAGGACAGGAAATAAAAGTAGAACAATACAAGAAATAGGGTCACAGGCCCTAAGAGGTTCAAAAGACAGGAGATAAAAGTAGAATGGTACAAGAAAGTTGGAAGAAAAATTGGATTTTCCATGGAAATTTTTTAACATCCCATGAGTGATAACAGAAGGAATTCAGTGAGTAAATTTGGAAATCTGTCAAAAAATTAGTCTTTTCCCAACTCAAAAAATTCCTTTTCCACTTTTTAACTGTCTTTGAAAATTGGCTGAGTGATTGTGGAACAGAACTGTGGTGATGTTATCAGTTGGATGTCTGCTCTTGTAAGGGAGCCTTGAAGATTTGCATTTCTAGTGAGATTCACTCAATAGACTCAATAACTTGACTCCAGACCAGAATCTGGATCACTGTTTGCGGTGATTTTTCTCTCAATTGTTTTTGTTGCTGGCTATATGTGCCTCTGCCTTGTTTTTGGAGGTTTATTGAACACAATGTTCGCTGTATCTTTTGATAAATAAAATGTTACTTATCCAGAAAAGAAAGTGTATATATTTGCATATGTGTTTTTTAGGGGTATGGGACAGCCCTCCAATCCCATTTGTTGCCTAATAAGATCCTATCTTGGATTGCTAATTAAAATGAAAACTCTAAAAACCAGAAATCTCTTGTTAAAATGGTGCCAGTACCAGTCAAAGACTCAATCTCTTAATAATCAATGCCATTGCATCTCAATGTGCTTGTAGAGATTGCTTGTAGGATTTTTATTCCTTGGCTTCTAGTAATGTAAGACTAGAATCACAAGTGATCCTAATCCCACACAGGATCAGAAAAATCTGGCTGAATAGGGAAAAATATGAGATCTCACTCGTAGCTTAGATGAAGCTGAAACTTGGAGTAGATGAAGGTCCTAGATGGGTCAACAAGCCCTCAAAAGTGAGCCAATTCCGATGGTTGAATTGAGAGTTATGCTGTTGGCACGAATTAGGAAACTTTATGGAAGTTCTACTGTATAGCAGCTACAGGCCTTCAACTGGTCTTTTGATGGAACTTTTGAACTTTAACAAGCTTGTAATGATCACTCAAACACTCACAGCAAACAAATATAAGGAAAACTTTAAAGAGACATCCTTTAAAGCCCAGTTTTAAAAAATTCTTATCTGGATGGAAATCCAGAAAATTCGAAGTTAGAAATACTTAAAGAAGATGAAGACAATTTCTGGTTTGAATACCCCCCTTTTATATATATATATATGTGTGTGTGTGTGTGTGTGTGTGTGTGTGTGTGTATAAACCAGAAATAGTCAAAAACCCCTTTTTGGGTATCTCACCCCTCAAGGTAATAGCTATCTCAGCCATGAGTAAACACTCAATTTTCATAAACTTCAATCTCCATTTTCATTATGATCAATGGGCTTTAAATAGCCTTACATAACTTGGACATAAAGCAATAGCAAAAAAAAAAGAAACTAATGGACTGAAATTAGACTTTTTAAGTTGTGTTTAACTTGCTAACCAAGCTTAACAAAATTAGAAACTAACAACTAATTACAAAAAAGAAACTAACCTAAGTTACAAAATTGAAGTTTCTTTGACTAAAAGAATGGGTAACTAACTTGCTTATTAAGAAAATAGAAACTAACTAAAATAAACTGAAAATAGGAAACTAAAATAGAAGATATTGACCAAATCTACTGTTCACACGAACAATGTCACATGAACAGTAATTTCTGACTTTTGTTATTGTTCTTCAAGCTTTGATCTACATCATTTAGCTAATAATAGCCTTGAGGTTTATCCATTCCCAAGCATGAAAGATTGGAGGTTCCCATCTTTATTTTCTCTTTATTATCTTTATCACTTGGAAATCATTATCCATGTGATCTACACCAGCTTGCAGACATATCATTCCTTTTCTTCTTAGGCTGTCATTAGAAGAACAATGCTTCTTCCTTTAAATGGTTTTATTCTGATTGTTCACTACTTTAGATTTGTTTTTCAGTCCATATTTTCCATTTCATCGAATCAAAATTTTCAGTTGTTTATGTCAATTTTTAGAGATAAAGAAAGTTGCACTTTCTTGTTGAAGCTTGACCATTTTATTCCTTATTAGGCTCGAGGAGAATGCTTTGGACGGATAACCATTGAAGCTATGGCATTTCAACTGCCTGTTTTGGTAAACCCTACACTTCTTAGTTCACTATATGTATGTTTCGTGATTAAACCTTAGAATGCCTCTGTATCAAATGTGACATCTATAGGGCATGTATGTTCCTTTTTGTTGTTTCCCTTATTACATGTTTGTAAACATTGAGCATGATGCAGTTGTTGATCAGGTCAATCGGGTAATGGATCCCTTAGGCACATAATGTGGAGGCTGCAATTCTATTCAATCAGTTAGAGATCTCGTTGTGTAGGAAGTAGTATTTCAAAAAAGTTTGATTAATCACTTTGATGTTTGAATTTCCTGTTTGGTGATCCTATAACTGCTTCTGTTGTATATGCTTCAGCTACACTAAAACATATACAAGATAGAAGTTTGAACAGGGGGAACCATTTTTTAGAAATTAAACAAGTGGTCTTTGTTTAGGTTTTTGTTGTTGTGCCTATGATAAAATAGATAGTAGTATATTTGGTATCCTTTTTATAAATAGTTGGGAGGAATAAAGGGAGAAACAAATGATCATGCTCTTTTATACGATAACTTCTTCCTCTTCTATCCGTCTTGAATCTTTTATTTTTTAATTTTTTAAAATTAAACCAGAAAACTTTCTATTGATAGATCAGGGAAAAGAAACTGTAAAATCGGAAATGCTTTCTCCAACTATGTAATGCACGAAATTACATGCCAAAGACATCTTCCTGCAAGAGTGAGTTCAAGTTTAGGACAAACTGTACAGATGATGATGTCAATAGTGTTTTGCCCTTTAAATCCTGTTGTCCTATCAAACTGTAGACGTGGTCATCTTTCAAAGAATACTACCATGGGTTAATACATTAGTGAGTGGCCAAGATAAGAAAATCCCCTGTACTTCCATTGTCCATAGGCTTACTCATTCTGTCCACAGTTCCACATCTTGCTTCCCCCCCTCCCCCCAGTTCCATTCACGTCACCAAAAAGGATGTAGGAGGTGATCTTCCATGAATTTTACCCGTATCTTCAGTCATTTTTCATCCTTTTCCTGAAGGCTAAAAGATGTACTAGCCAGTCGTCCTTTGCAGATTATTCAGTTTGCCTGTATGTCGAACCTCTTAGCATGATCTACTAATTTTCATGATTAGCCTTAGAACCTCTTAGCATGATCTACTAATTTTCATGATTAGCCTTACATTTTGCCCACCTGATGGCATGAGTGGAGCTTCGTCCAACCAGAGGCACAATTAAAAGTGATAACAGATGCCCTTCCTAACAGTATGCATTGCCCATTACTTTTTGCAGTAGCTACGTAATTCAGTCAAGTGCTTTTGGGGTTGTCCACTCCGTATTCCCATTTGCATCTCCTGTTGCATCAGAAAGAAAAGAACACCTGTACTTTGTCTCTCGATAGTTTTTTTTGCCGTTGTTGTGAGGAAAACAGTTATTTAAGAACAAAAAGAGGCAAATCTGGATGTTGACTTCAATGTGGATTCTGCACTATATGTGAAATCTAGCCACTGTCTTCCCAAAGTCCACCCATCCGAAAGTGACACCTTCAGAGAGTTGTGTCTAGACACCCCACTTTTGCAAATTGGCTTTGAATCATTGTGCCCTTTGCTTAGATACAAAATGGACTGGGATGGATATGTTTATCATGAACAACTGCACTGCAGGTTGAAGCCCATAAATGGTCTGACAATGGTTGTTACTATCATGTGTCTGTATATATCAGTCTTATAAATTAAATTCACCTTCATTTGGTTGTTTAAGACAAACTGTAAATTCCACCCCCCCACCCCGCAAAAAAAAAAAAAAAAAAGGAAAAAAGTGGAGGTGATGATTGTACTCAATGTTGTGTATCCTGAATTATTCAACTCCCTAGTAAGGAATAATTATTTTCATAACATCTGTGTGACATCATGCTATGAGTCATAAGGTCATATAATTTTGTTTATTGGCCTTTCAATCTCAGATTATTGTTGAAACTATCATTCCTGTTGAAAATTGAAAATTATATCAGGGAACAGCAGCTGGAGGCACTACAGAGATTGTGGTCAATGGTTCCACTGGTCTGTTGCATATTGCTGGTAAAGACGGTGTCACACCTCTGGCAAAGAACATTGTGACACTTGCAACGCATGTTGAGAGAAGGCTGAGAATGGGAAAGAAAGGCTACGAGAGAGTGAAACAGATGTTCATGGAGCAACACATGGCTCATAGAATTGCTGCAGTTCTCAAGGAAGTCTTGCAAAAGCAAAAGAGCCGCTCTCGATCGTAATATGCTATATGTCTGTACTTCGGTTTTTATACTTCATCAAAATCTCTGTATCAGTTTCTATTCACATTTATATTTTGATTATTTTCCTTCCCTGTAAGCTGGAATATTGTACATATAAAATTTATAGACCTTGTATGGGTGATTGGGTGTTGGAAGGTTAATTTAAGCAGGAAGAAATGGTAAAAGGTTCAGGCTGCCAGGGCAAATTCCCGGTGTGATCTGGCGGCCATTTTATGCAAAAATTCTGAAGATTAGGGCCAGTTGCAACTCACCCCAGACCCTACAGAGGCAGGAGCCAGGGGACCAGCTGGATGATGGCAAGATCTCCCCTTCGCACCAATTGTCAGCCTCACATGTATGGTTTTAGGTGTTGGTATCAGATTGGCTGTGACCTATATCAATACATAACTGATACCGATTGGCTGATATGATGTGGACATCTTTTTTTTATTTTTTGATCAAAGAAAAGGAGACTATAAAATTAAGTAGAATTTAATACATGGTCTAGATTCTCCGGTGGTTGATTGTGTAACCTATGGTTACTAGTAGTAGAGACCCTCCATACTGTTTCCATGGCTGTGTTAGTGATGTCTTTACATACAAAAGTGACAGATCTAGCTAGAGCATAGATTTTACAAAAAGTGGCATAGTGGAGGAGTGGCCTTGCACCCATGGTGGGGTATGGAAGTAGGTGTTGGAGTTGCTCATTGAAAAACCACATTTCACTGATGTCCCAAGATTCATCTTTTGCCTTTAACATCCCTTTTAGTATACTTTTTGCTTCCACTGCTGCTTGGGTATTAGTCTTGATAGCACTAGATGTCATGAACCTAAACTCACCCTGTGAAAGGATTCCATATGCCTAGCTTGGATCTGATTACAAAATATTAGTTGTACTAGCACAAACTAAAACTGTACATGTCAAAAAAGGAAGAGTGGTGTTGTGGGTCAAGTTTGTTGGACCATCTGTATGCATGATAGTAGACAATATTAGTTCATCATTATTTAGATGTAAATTTGAAATCCATTGGTTTATATTATTTAAAACACGATATGGATTAGGTATTATATGAGAAAGTAAGACCTCATTTCTATGCTTCAAGATGAAGTAGATGGTGATTGCAAAGATAGAAAATAACCTTGATTTTTGAAAATAGGAGATATATTCATGGAAAAAGAAAAATTGTAATACCTGTTTCAAAGAGAAGTTGAGCAAGTTTTGTAGTCAGAGCCCTAGGGGACCAGCCAACCAAATGTGAGAGGTGAAATCACAAAAGAATAAAAGATGCTCTGGGGATTTTGGGTGTGTGTTGCAAAATGGGCATGTAGGATTGATATCGATCCACTTTTGTAAACGGTCTTTGATTGGGATCCCATTTTTTATGGCACGCCAAAAAAATTGAGGAATTTAGGGTGGATCATCAGTTTCCATAGAAATTTCCACCATCTACCAGGCATAGGTTGTCTTTGCCTCAGGTTGGTTTGGTCATGGGACTGTTGGAGGAAGTTGGCCCCAGAATGGGTGAAGAAACATCCAGTAGTTTTGAGAGACCATGTCCAGAAGTCCTGTTGATCTACAGGTTGGATTCTACTCAGGGAGTGGAAAAGGGGGGAGGGTAATAATTGAGTGAGAGGGCTGACGTCCCAAGAGGTGTCTTGTATTATGTCGCTTACCTTGTCCAAGGGATTGAATTCCTGGGCTATGTTCAGTGAAGAAGCAAGCGAATCTTGGATAAGCCAATGGTCAAACCAGAGGAATGTGTTCCTCCCATTGCCAATTTTCACCCTTACACATTTCAGAAGTTTAGGTAGTATGGATGCCATGCTATTCCATACCCAGGAGCCACGTTTTTTTTAGGACTTTTGGGTCAAACAGAGATCTGGTGTAAAAATATTTTGACCGAAGGGTCTGAGCCCATAATGAATTCGGTTGAGTTAAGAGTCACCATCCTAATTTTAGCAGCAGTGCCTGATTTTGGGTCGATGCATCCCGTATACCTAGACCTCCAAGATGTTTAGGCTGGTAGATGGCTTTCCATGCAATGGGGTGAATTTTTCTAGAGCCATTAGGAGTATGACCATTCCAAAATCGTGCACAGATAGAGGCGATGTTTTTGCAGACTTTGGATGGGAATGCAAAACAAGACATTAAGTAAGAAGGGATTGGGTACAAAGTTGATTGTATGAGGATTTTTCGACCTGCATAGGAAAGCATGTGAGCCTTCCAAGTGTGCAATCGGTCATTTACTCTGGACACAGTTTATGAAGGCTAGCAACCTTAGATCTTGGATGCAGAGGGTCTGTGCCAAGGTAAATCACATTATTGGAAATTTCATTTATTCCAATAATAGAGCTTAAACGGATCCATTCAGGATTCGGCACATTTTTACTAAAGTAAAGCCCACTTTTATCGTAATTGATATTCTGCCCAGTAAGATTAGAAAATAAATCAAGCACAACCTTGATAGTTAATATGTCATCTGTAGATGCCCTACAGAAGTTGAAAGTGTCATCGGTAAAAAGTAAGTGGGATACCTCTGGGGCGTGTCGAGCAATTTTAATTCCTTTAAACTGATTGAGGTCTCTGTATGTTGATAATAATCTTGAGAGAACCTCCATGACAGTGATAAAAAGGAAGGGGCTAAGTGGGCAACCTTGGCGAATACCTTGTGATGGCTCAAAGTAATCAAATGAAGAGCCCTCCAGTTTTATAAAAAAAGAAATGGAGGAAACGAGGTAACTAATAAGGTCACACCAATAGTCCCCAAAGCCTAGGAATTCTAAAATTGCTCGCATAATGCCCCATTCCACCCTATCATATGCCTTTGACATGTCAAGCTTGATAGCCACAAATCCTGTTTTCCCTTTTTTGTGTTTGAGAAAGTGGAATATTTCATGAGTAATGATAACATTATCAGAGATTTGACGGCCTGGGACAAATGCTGTCTGAAATGGTGAAATAAAGGTTTGTAGAAATGGCCTTAACCTATTAGTCATGATTTTTGCAATAAATTTATAGGAAACATTGCAAAGGCTAATAGGTCGAAAATCATCGACCCTTGACATGTCTTCACGCTTTGGGATCATGTATAACAAAGTGTGGTTAACACCAGAAGGTAAGGTACAATGGGTGAAAAATTCCTATACAAATGTGACAACATCCGGGGCTAGAATGGGCCAAAATACTGGTAAAAGCAAGCTTGAAAACCATCTGCCCCCGGCGCTTTATATGGGCCAATCGCAAGGATTGCTTTTTTGATTTCCACTTCGTCTAGGATGGAGCTAATGAGCTCAACATTAGTGTCCAAAAGAACCTTTGGGAATAAACACTCCACAAAGCTGGGATCAAGTGGATTAGATGTCGTATACAAGTCTGTCAAAAAATAGGAGAATCCCTTTGCGATGTTATGGGTGTCATCAATCTGCTTATTGTTTGCATCCCAAAGAAATTCAATTCTCCTTTTCCGAATATTGTGCTTGGAGATAGCATGATAGAATTGAGTATTTTGATCCTCTTCTTTTATGTGGAGATGCCTAGATTTTTGGAGCCAAAACACCTCTTCGGCATCAAAGATCCATTGTGATTGTTTAAGGTACTCCTGTAATAGCGAGGAAGTCCTGTCATCCATAGGAAGGAATTCCAAGGCTAACAAATTATCAAAGTATCCTCGCTTGAGGTTTTCAATGTGACCAAAGGTTGAAAGATTCCATTTGGATGGTAGACAACCAAAATTAGTTAATTTAGTCATAAGGTTAGATCCTAGATCCACTTGCCATGAATTATGGCAGAAGATCCCTTAAGTTTGATTGTAATGGGATTATGATCAGAGCCAGTAGATGCTAATTTGGATATACAGGCATTGGGAAACATGTTGATCCAGTTAGGTGATGCAAAGCATCGGTCAAGACATTCTTTAATCAATTTGGGAGGTTTCTGTTTGTTCGTCCAGGTGAATCTGGACCCTTTAAGTTTCAATTCATAAAGGTTCTTGCTGGAGATAATATCCTCAAGAATAATTCCAGCATTAGATAGGGAGAAAGGTTGTCCCCCTAATTTGTCCAAGCTGGACAAAATCTCATTCCAATCTCCATTGATGAGGTATGGAAATGATGGGATCCGAGGAAAATATGCAAGGAATGCCCATGGGAGATTCTCAAGTTAACCTGTGGAGGTGCATACAAACAAACAAGGCACCATTTTCCCCATGATTTGTCATTAAGGGTGAGGGCTATGAAATGGTTATAATATATGACATTTATCAGAGTGATAGTAATCATGGTAAGAACCCAAAGCCCACCCTTGTTCCCTCTGGCCCCAGAACTATTGAAGTAGGGGTGTCAACGGTCCGGTTTGGTGCGGTTTCGGTCCGGTTCCACCGGTTTCGGTGTGATTTTAGACCTGACCGAAACCGACCCATTAAGGATTTATCGGTTTCGGTCCGGTGTCGGTTTCGGTGCGGTTTGGGTTCGGGTTGATACCGGTTTTGTTTTATCAAGTTGATTTCGGTTTGGATCGGTTTTTTAAACCGGTATGGTGGAGCCATTAGGAAACAATAAACTGACCTGCTGAAAACCAATATTTGACAATTCAATTAATATTTGAAAAATGAAAAACAACCAATATATTTAACTTAAAACTAATTAACTATTTAACTTAAAACTAGTTAAAAATTCCCCATTATATTATTATGTTTGGAGATTGTTAATTAACTAGGACTTGATGAGATATAGAAAACCAATTCAAAACAAGATTGTATCTATAGAGACCTTATACAACTTGGAGCCTTAGACGAAGACAGGTAAAAATAGTTTGAAGTGGAAAGAAACTAAAAGCAAAACTCAAACAGAATTCCACACTATACTAGGAATATAATTCTCACTAAGACTAGAATTTCTAAAGAAATTTGGAATTTTGAAACAAATGAAACCGTGCGCCATTCTTCTTCTCTTGGCATTGATGCTAGTGCCTTGATACTGCATCTAGATGCCATAGATGTCCTCTGAGTCTGGGTTTGATGGCTTCCATACCTCTGCTAGAGATGATAGTACATTGACAAGTTTCTTTACCACAACTTTGGGAATCATTGAAGTATGATGGCACTGTTACCACAGCTTTGGTGATTTTGTCATTCAAAAACTTTGATGCATCATCCACAAGCTTTCTCAACACCTGAAAGCAGAAAGAATTAGTGTTTTCTCATTAGCAAGATAAATGAAAACTATATTTCAAACCCCACGAGTGAAAAATAAAATTCAAGCATACAGTAGAACACTAATACAGGGAAAAGTTTTCCCAACAAGAACAGCAGCAACTACCGATTTATCTTTCTTACAATATATACAAATTAATTGTCATTGAAAATATTATAAGGCCTAAAAAACGAAAAATAATCTACAAGTAGAACAAAAGATATGACAATAACTCCAGTAGATCCAAAAGCTTTTAAACTAAACAAAGCACACACATGAAAAGCATAGTTGTCAAGGTGGCTAAATGACCCAAGGCGGTGGAGAGGTGAAAAACAAAAATGACACCAACAAGCCGCCAAGGCACACCTTGACAACTATGTTAATAGAAATCTAGATCAATTGTAAATGCTTTAAAATTGAGAAGACTCACTTCCTTCCACAAAAAATGAAACCAAGTGCTACAGTAAAAGATGCGACTGGGAAAAAAATGAACAAACAATTGCACATCAACAAGTGAAGATATCATGTAGAAATATTAAGAAAAAAGTCCAGGTTGATCACCATGAGATCCCTTAGACTGTAAAGCAATAAGGCTATAGTTCCAAAGACAAACCTGCAATAAATATCTTTCCAATGGCTCCCACAACACTGTTGTCATTTATCCACAGGTATATCCAAAGACAAACCTTATCAAATCATCTACAGTTAGACCATATAGAAAATAACAAGCAATAGAGGCATTATAATACCTAAAGCACTAACCAATGTTCAACTAATGAATATATGTAACAGAATAAACTCCTTGAAGATATAAATTTGGATAACCCATGTGGTTGTGCAACTACCACAGCATGCAAAAAGCAATAACAACCAGCAAACAAATCAGAGATGTTAGAATTTGCAGGTATCTAGGAAGGTCTTTCTCTTGTTGCAGGCACATTGAGCTTATCCTTCTCTAGGAGTAGGACCAGCTGAAGAACTAGCTACTGCACCTCTCTCATTTTCAATGTGCAATAGTTCCAGTATATTTCCAAGTGCATTATCCACATCAGTGGGATCATCAAAAGGCTCAGCTACATACAAAGTAAAATAAGACACTAATTAACTAATTAAGACAATTAAAAATGAAAAATATACTAAATGAAAAATTACCTCTGAAGTCTATATCAAACATCCAATCCCGAAGGCATATTAATGCTTCAGCATTGGTAGGTAGGAGTTTGCTCCGATATTTATCAATAACACGGCCCCTTGCGCTAAAAGCCGACTCTGAAGCAACTGTGGAAACTGGTATAGCCAAGACATCACGAGCCATTCGAGCCACATCTGGATACCTTGACCCATTTGCTTTCCAGAATGCCAACACATCATACTCATCATATTCATTATCATTGAATGGGACCTTGGGTTCATCTAGATATATATCCAATTGAGATTTATTTCCATTATCCATCTCAGCAAGCTCGGATACCATAAATTCCTATGAAAATTGAGAAATAGCCGAAATATGAATCATTAATAAGATTAGCAATGAATGTTGAAAACTTGTATTAAAAAATAAATCAAAATTACAATCAAAATGTAAATTTACTTACAAATCTTGTTCTAGATCTCCCAGAACGATGGGTAAGTGTAGGAACATCATAATCACTTGGTTGCATACTCTTGTACTCATCAAACAATTGATATAAAGAATTCCTCACATTGTGGCACATTGTAGATGCATTTAAGTCCAGATTGCAAAGCTTAGAAAATGCCCAAGTCACAAAACTAAGTTTATATCGAGGATCAAACACCAAAGCAATGACCAAAATTGGACTATATTCACTCCAATATTTGTCAAATTTTTTCTTCATTTCCACTGCCATTGGCTTCATAAAGTTGAGCCCACGTGATACCTCTTCTAATAAACTTTTGTGAATCTCCCAAACATTTTCAAAATATAAATTTGCTGTGGGATACTTGGAACCAGAAAGCAAAACAGTAATTGCATAGAAGGGATACAAAAAACTCGTTAATCTCTCAATCTTCAACCATTGTTCAGAACTAGGACAAGTTTTAAAGTTGTCATCCACTAGTCCAAGGTTCTCAAATGCTTTACAATAAAATAATGTAGAATCAAGCATGAGATAGGTTGAGTTCCACCTTATGGAGACATCAGCACGTAAGCCCTTATTACTTTGTAATCCCAATTGCTTACAAATTTCCAAGAATTTTACTTTTCTTGCATGTGATCCTTTCACATAGGCTATACTAGATCGCACCAACACCACAGAGTCATCTATGTGTTTCAGTCCATCTTGTACAATAAGATTGAGAATATGTGCACAACACCTATTATGAAAGTGTAATCCTCTACATAAAAGAGCATTCTTCAAATTCAAATTTTTCTTCAGCAAGTCAACAAAACAGAAATTAGCTGTGGCATTATCTAAAGTAATTGAAAACAATTTCCGATCAATACCCCAGTCAGACAAAATTTTTGAAACCATTTCACAAATATGGATGCCAGTGTGTGGAGGTGGCATGATGCAAAACTTCAACAACTTCTTATGCAACACCCAATCCTTATCAATGTAATGGGCAGTCAAAGCAATGTATCCATCATTAGTGATAGATGTCCATAAATCACTTGTCAAAGAAATCCTCCCAGGAAATGAATTAAGTAAATTCCTGATTCTAATGGACTCCAAATTGTATAACCTCAAAATATCTGACATTTGTGTGTTTCGAGCAATATGGGTATAGCCCGAAAAAAGGTATGTAATTAACTCTCTGAACTCCTCATACTCAACAAAAACTAAAGGTAACTCATGTCTCACAATAAGCTTCGTAATTTTGTCCCGCACAAAATCTTGGTCAACTTTTTGGTCTCTTAACATCACTTTCCCATCATTTACACCCAAAATCATTTGGGTGCTTGTGTTTCCTTTGTTTTCCCTTTTTGGGCAATGTAGAATATGTCTCCTAAGGCTTCCAGTTCCATTAATATTACTATCAGCCCTATAAACTTGCTTACATCTTTTGCATTCAGCTCGATTCTTCCCATCATCAAAACCCTGCCCATCAATGATTGTGAACTCATCCCAAACTACATTCAATGACAGATTGTGCGTTCCATGGGAAGAGAAATTGATAGAGTTGATTTTGAATGAAGCCCATTGTACCCCATACTCCATGCATCCTGGAAGTAAGAAAATGTATAGATATCTGAAGAAGACATATTGGTGGCATGGTATGAAGACTGATGTGGTAGAACATGTGGTAAAATTCATGAATTGTAAACTGGTGAAAGCATTAAGACAGAGACAACATGAGTTATTACAACCTCTTTCAGTGCCAGAGTGGAAGTGGGAGCATATCACTATAGACTTTGTGATAGGATTACCCAGAACCAGAAAAGGAAATGATATTGTATGGGTGGTTGTTGATAGATTGACCAAAATAGCACACTTCATACCTATGAAGCTATCTTGCTCTATGGAGAAGTTAGCATAGTTGTATATTGATAACATAGTGAGATATCATGGTGTGCCTATCAGTATTGTTTCTAACCATGATTCCCAATTTACATCTAAATTTTGGGAAAGTGTACAAAAGGCAATGGGAACTAAATTGAACTTTAGCACAGAATTTCATTCTCAGAAAGATGGACAGACAGAAAGAACAATTCAGATTTTAGAAGATATGTTGAGGGCTTGTTCTATAGATATGAGTTATAGTTGGGATGAGCATATACCATAAGTTGAATTTGCTTATAATAACAATTATTAATCAACTATTGGTATGGCACCATTTAAAGCTCTATATGGAAAGAAGTGTAGATTGTATTGAGATGAAGTGGGAGAAAGAAGAATTTTGGGACTTGAGTTGATACAGGCTACCTGTGAGAAGGTAGATATGATCAGAGAAAGAATTAAAGCAGCTCAGTCCAGGCAGAAAAGTTATGCTAATAACAGGATAAAGCCTTTAGAATTTGAAGTGGGTGAAAA
>NC_056559.1:8535954-8538358 GCF_013358625.1 Macadamia integrifolia
GGGATATGTTAACATAACTTTTTGGCAAACATTGGAAGAGATCTCTCTCCTTATCTTCTGGAAGGAGCTGGGGAGGGGGAAGTTCGACCATCTTCGCTTATTTCTTTTCCACCAGAAGTGATAAATAGTGGCACTAAAAGCATGCAAGATGCCCGACAACTGTGCTTACCCAATAGATTTCATAGTCTCGATTTATCATTCTTTTATATCCTCCTTGTCATGAATTATGGCATGCTTCCTTCAATTTACATCTACAGAGTCCTTGCAGCTTGATAAGTGTGTTCCATTTGATTTCTCCATTCCTTTTAATTCTTAATTTCTATAAGAATCATCACGACAACTAGTGTCATCATTTTCATTTTCATTTAATGTTGTTTATCCTTGCAACAAGCCAAGTGTTTTGTTCCTTCCACGAAATTGAAGGTTGTATCTCATGTCATGATTGCTCAAGTTATAGCCATCTCTTTTGCAGTGTTCTATTAGTATTTTTTTTAAGAAGCTGGATGGCAAGATCTTTTTTAATCAAACACATTTAAAGTGACAGACTGTTTTTTGCCGTATAAAACACGACTTGCTGAACTGATCCCAATAAGTTGATAAAAAATGGGATCGGCCAGATAATCTGTTTAAAACAAGATTTTTTTTTTTTTTGGGGGTGAAAAGTTTTATACTTTGAAACTCACTTTTGAGCTTCTAATGCTTTTAATATTTTAAAAAAGCAACTTTTAAACTTACAAATAGGACTTGTGTGTTGGAAATACCTACGGATTCATGCCATTACTCATTAATGAAGTCATTTTCTTCGATTATTTTGCATAATAATTTGCTCATAGGCCAAGAATACATCCTCTTCTGCACACAAGGAACTCGGTTATGTTAATTGTTAAGTGTCAAAAGCTTAGGAAAACCAATGGACTCAGATACTAATGATCAAATCTCATATCCATGCATATTATATGGTAATTAAAATACAGTATGTATATATTGTTTAAATTTAAACGTTTAAAATGTGTACCGTCTATTTTTTGTATTTCTCCATTTTCTCCTTATTTGACTGTATTTTCGACCATCCCATTCCTGTTTTGATCCATTTTAAAACATGCTTGTACTGAACACCATTTTTTTTTTTGGGTTCCTGTTTTAACTAACTAGTGACAAGATCAAACAATTAAGTTTGTTTTACTTTTTTTTTTTTTGCTATGTTTGAGTAGATATAGGTAAAACAAACTAAAACATTGCATCAGACATGAATTATTGCATCAATTTGTTCATAGATTTAAATTTTCTTAAAAATTTGACAATAGAAATTCGCTATCTCTCACTTAATACATAGAAACCTCATCCTTAGAAATTCTCTATCTCTCAGTACAATAAAATTTCTTTGAAAGTCGACAATAGAAATTCTACATGTAAGAAACCTCATCCTTTTGAACAATTTTAATTGAATACACTTGCCTCTCTGTACGTTGTTCTCCATTTTAGTGCTTATGCATGATACATGTTATCTATATTGTGTGTGTGTGTGTGTGTGTGTGTGTTTTTTTTCCTGTCTACTATTTTTTATTCGAAAGTGTTAAAAAGGTGTATAAGTTATCTCCGATATGATACGATCATAGTTGTCACGGCGTCAAATCGATCCAAGGCGGTGGAGGGGTGGCTAATCGATTTGGCGATGAATCGCCCATTTTGGCGTTGCCATGGCGGTCAAATCGCCCGTGTGTCATTTTTTATTTTTTTCTATTTTCTAAAATCATTTAATATGCTACTTTTTTATTTTTCCTATAACATTAACATGATAACATAAAAATAAAAACAATCAAACACTCACAAATCCAACTTAATCATTTCACTTAACACAAATACACAACCAAGAGGAAAACTCTACAACTCTAGACCATTGTCAAGTTCTTATATTTTTTTTTTTCCAGCAATCTAAAATATATGATTTCCCACCTTCAGATCAAGATCAAGCTCTAGATAGTAGATAACTAGACATACAGATAAAGAGGAAAACATATTATAAACATTGAAGTTACTCGCAGGTGGGGCCCTTACCTGGTTGTCACTCTTGCTGCCGGAGGAGAAGATGTTGCAGGTGATATCGTATTGTGGTTGTTGTCGTTCTTGCTGCCGGAGAAGGAGCAGAGAAGACGTCGCTGTTGGTTGCTGCCGGAGAAGGAGAAGAAGAAGAAGTTGCAGGCGGTGGCTGCCGGAGATTCAGTCTGGCTGTTGGTTGCTGCTGGAGAAGGAGAAGAAGAAGAGTTGCAGCGGTGGCTGCCGGAGAAGGAGAAGGAGAAGGAGGAGAAGAGTTGCAGACTTGCAGCGGTGGCTGCCGGAGAAGGAGGAGGAGGAGAAGAGTTGCAGCGGTGGCTGTCGGAGAAGGAGGAGGAGGAGAAGAGTTGCA
>NC_056559.1:8540328-8590269 GCF_013358625.1 Macadamia integrifolia
AGACCACCGGACCTAGTCGTTTGGTCTTTCTGATGCGTGTCCACTGAGTTATTTAAAATTTCCAGATTTTGACCTAAATTTGACCTAATTCTGGTCAGCACCATATCTCCTCAACCGGTGACCGGTTGAATTTATTGCTTTGGGATTTTGTTGAGGCGATGTACGAAACTCCGCTGGGTCGAGTTCTCAAGATTCTCTCATTCAGCTCTAATTTTCCACATTTGATAATTTCTGTAATCTGTCCAGAATATTAGATCTGTGTACTGGGGGTCAGTATTAGATATTGAAATTTTTGTTACTCATATTTAACTTCTGAAATTATATCAGAGTTGTGGGTTGAATACTTTCTTTATTGTACTGTTAAACCCTATCCGGTTGTCTTATTGGCCTGTTATTTGACCTAGCTGTGTGGGGTTTGATTGTGTTGGAGTTTGACTTATATTTGAGGTTGATTACCTCTGAGGCCAGCTTTACATTAATACCCTTATGGGCTATAATAGTAATCTTTAGGGGCATAGTAACCCCTATGCGCAGCTTGGAACACCCCGGAAGAAATATGTTCTTAAATAAGGCTTTTGTAAAAAAATCAGCAATCTGTTGACTGGAGCTAACAAACAGAGTGGAGATCACTTTCCTCATCACAACATCCCGTACTAAGTGATAATCAACTTCAATATGCTAAGGTCTTTCATGAAACATTAGATTACTAGAAATATGAATGACAACCTGACTATCACAATCATAGTTGTCACGGCATTGCCTAGGAGTCCAGGCGTCTTGGTCGTCTAGGCTGGCGCTAATGTAGAATTAGGATTGGTAAGGCCAACCTAATCCCAAAGCTGCATGATACTCTCAAAGAACAACCACAATTGAAGTAGGACAATAGCACAAATATATTAGACTAAAAGAGAAATCAGATCTGGAACATTCAAAGCTATTGATCCCAATACTAGGGTATCTCTGATCAGATTGGTAGTACTGATAACATGGACTTACAAGACTTCGTATAGGTCCAAATCAACTTAATACCATGAACCAAAGTCCAAGAGAACAATAGGAATTAAAACAGCGCTATCGATCTCAGTTTTGGACAGCACAGACCACTAAAAGACAAGAAAATGAAGATTTTAAATCTCTCTAATGGTTGGTCAGAATGACCAGATCTTTTGGTCGAGTGTTGGTCCAGATGGGAGGAGAGATCGACCCTAGTTTCAGCCAATTCTGCTAATTCTGATGGCTGAAACTGTTTCAGGTAGCCAAAAACTAAATAGAAACTTCTGAAATTTCTAGGCAGAACTGAAAGGAAACTGAATTTAATACCTGTAGGAACTTGAGCAGATCAATAGGTCCTTGAGTAACTGAGAGAAGAAGAAGATAAGCAAAGGAAGAGGACCTCTCGGGCTTCCCACCTCAGAGAGTCAACTGTATCAAACACCACTTCCATCAGCCTTGATCAAACACAAGATAAATCTCCATGGAGAAGGCAGCAGCAACTACAACAATTGTTTTCTTCAAATTGTGGAGCTACCGAGCTATGGGAGCCTTCATGCTTGTATTTATAGTTAAAACAAAATGGGGGCGAATCCTCCAATTTAGAAAGTCTCAAAAATAGAAATTTCTAATTGGTTGCCTATTACATAAGTTTCTAATCAGACAAGCCTATTTTGGTGATGAATCTGCATCAGGCACCTTGGACGTAAAGGGTTGTCAAGGCATCACTTAATGCTTTGAGTCCAGGTGTTTGGGCGCCTTGCAGCCAGGGTCTTTAGGCCCCCTCTAATGCTTTGAGTCGACTAGTTGCCGTGGCAACTATGCCAACAAGATCCGAATCCTAAACCTTCTAAAATGTAGCTTGATGAGGCAATTAGCAAGGCTACTGTTTTGTGACAGGTGTTCCTTTAAGAAAAATTGTTTGACCCAATGGTTGATCCACAGCTCACTTCGGTGATATTTTTTTTTTCCCCTAAAAAGAAAGTTTTAGCAAAATTGTTTGACCCAAAGGTTGATCCACCACTCACCTCGGTGATATTTTTTTTTCCTAAAAAGAAAGTTTTAGCAAAACTTTTTGACCCACTGGTTGATCCATAGCTCACCTCAGTGATCCACCATCCGGTACTCAAAATGGTCGAGTGAACAGCTAGGTTTCAGGACATTGGTAATAAGAATAGGAATCCACCTTCAAGGTCTGGACATCTACATACAAGAATAATTATTTTGCCAACAAATATTTTTATTTCTTAAAAAACATTGACTTATTTACTGGGGAACTGATAGCTTGTTGCTTTATTTCTTGCCCATATGACTATTTTGTGCCTTATTAGATTATGACTCACAAACAGTAATTCAGTCACAAATTGATACATCAGTAATTTTGGCTGTGACTTTCCCAAGTTATTTTTTTTGAAGGGATGTGATGGTAAATGAATTTGTTTAATCAAGAAGAGAAAGAGTAAAAATGGCATACATTAATGTAGAAGTAGGTTTACACTAGGTAAACAAACTCCCAGTAGTTAAATAGCCCAAACCAATTTAAATTTGAACCCTCAAATCAGTCTTAACAGAAACCAGAAAATAGAACCAGAGACAGAGAACCTCAGCAGGGAAGTTAGGATGACCAAACCTGTTCAGAATTAACTAGAGACAACCCAGGAAACTACTTGCAGTAGCAGATATTAACTCACCAACAAAAACCCAACAGCAATTATCAATTTCCAGGAAGAACTGGGTTTCGGCCAGAACAGGGAGAAAACCTGCGGTGGAGTTTTGGCTGGGTAGCAGGGTTGAGACCCTGGTCGAGTGGTCCCCTTGAGGTGACCTTTGAACCCTCCAAAGGGGCTTTCAAAGTTGCTGGACAGAATAGAAGAGAAGGGGCCTGCCGATTTGACTCAAAACCCTAACAAGTTGCAATCGACCTTGAGTTGTTGAGCTGATCTTCCACAGAATTCGATCCTTGTTTAGGTCTTCAAATAGGTTTAGTTTTGTCTCACAAACACTCCTCTCACAATAAGCAATAGCAGAAATTAGAAGAAGGGAAAAGAAGAAGAATATAGTAAACAAGATCTGTTAGAGTCATCAAGCTAATTTGGAAAATTGTTGCCAAGCACAAAAGCATTTGGGTTGATTGGATCTTCTTGGAATTGCTCAAACACAATCCCTTTGGACTGCCCCTTTCATTTCGGATGCCTCTTGGATCTAGAGAAAAATCCTTGATCATAGAACCATTGCCCTCTTAGCCATCTCCCATTCCATTGGAAATGGGCAATCTATCTTTCTTTGGAAGGACCCCTGGCATCCTTCGGGAATCCTTTCCCATCTCAAATCTCTTAGAGTTATCTACTCTTCCGGCATCCCTCTCAATTCCTCTGTCTCCTCTATTCTCTCTCCCTCTGGCTGGTCCCCCTCTCCTCTTGCCCCCCTCTTCTGGATCTCTGGACCTCCCTCCCTCCTCTTATCACTGGCCATAGAGGAAGAGAGGACAAGTGTATTTGGCTTCCCTCCTCTAATGGCTATTTCTCCTCTGCTTCCGCTTGGTCTTTCATTCGAACCCCTTCTTCGGTTGTTCCTTAGCATAAAGTGGTCTGGTTCAAAGGCCATATTCCCCGCCATAGTTTCACTCTATGATGCTACCTCTCCAATTCTCTCTCTACTCAATCCTTCCTCATTCATCGCCATATCCCAGCCAACCCTTCTTGTTGCCTGTCCCCAAAGTATTGAGGATATCCCCCATCTCTTCTTTTCTTGCCCCTTCTCCCTCATTTGGAAACCTGTCATTTCCAAGTGTTGGCCGGCTAGGAGACCCATTCTCACTTTTAACAAGGAATGGATATGGATGGATATGACCTTCTCTGGCTCTTCCATTTGCGACACATTGAAAAATTGGCATTCTGTGCTACTATTAATCATCTTTGGATGGAACGGAACATCCGTAGATGGACCCCAAATCCCGATCTCCGGATAAGATTTGGAAAGCTATCTACTTTGATGTCTCCTCTAAAGCCCAAACCCTTTAATCCTGTCCTGTCATCAGTTCCTGCCGAAATACCCACATTGTTTCCTCTTGGAACCTTCAGGTTGATATCATCCATCCCTCTTGATCGCATTTGGCTCTTTTCCCCCTTTTTTGGTTTTGTAGTTGTGTAATTTTGTGATGCCTAATCTTTGGCTTTTGTTTCCCTTGGTTGGCTTCTCCTTGTTGGATTAAGCCTCCCCCCCGCTTCCCCTGTATCTTCTCCTCCTCTTGGTAATGAATTATTTATTCAAAAAAAAAAAAAAAAAAAAAAAAAAGAAAAAGAAAAAAAAAGATAGATGTGGGTGGGATTGGCTATCTTTGCCTGAGCATCTCACCCACAACTATCTCAGCTGTTTGTCTTCCTTTCTCAGGAGAGGGAGCAAGCAATAGTTGCATCAAATTTCATTAATTCAATTGTGATTGTGTCTACACCAGCCTCTCTTTATATAGAGGTCTAAAATTATAAAATAGAAGCTTAACTCAAAATAGAAAGTAATGCAAAATAGCAACCGACTCTAAGTTCTTATTTAAAGAAATAGAAGGGCAGCTACTAGGGATTCTAGAAGATGTAAACAACTACTAAAACAGGGAAAATAAAGGACTACACCAACATAGGAGTGGCTTGACCTCAGCCTAAAGTCTGGTTTGATGGCTGCTGCTTTTGGTTTGATGGTTGCTTCTTCTGGTTCCATGGCTACTTCTTCCTGTGGTAATGTAACCCATGATGGGAATCTACATCATACATAGTGACAACCGACAACCATGACTAAAACAATCAAAACGTGTTCAAAGGATCCCTGAAATAGAAGTATACACCATAGTTGTCAAGGCGCCGCCTGGGCTTCTAGGCGATTTGCCTGGGGCCTAGGCGGCTTGTCGCTTTATATTTTGGCACTTATTTATGCCAAATATCATGTAAGTAAATGAACATTTTCGTAAGATATTAGTCATAAATAAGCAAATGCCCCCTATTTGGATCCAATAAATATAGTTTAAAAATCAAATTCTAAAATGATAAAAATTCAACTATTATTCTTTCTTTTGCTGTTTTTCCTCCCATTTGATGTATCCCCTTTGATCCATTATGGTTGCCTTTGGCTTTGTCTTTGATGGTCCCCCCGGGAGGGCTTGTCCTTGTTTGGTCTTTGCCTTCCTCCCCCCCTCCCCTTTTTCCCCCTTGTATATTCTTCTTCTCCTTTGGTAATGAATATATTTATTTATCAAAAAAAAAAAAAGGTCAACCACCCCAGTCCAAGAACGAAAACTAGATTTTTTTTGTTGTAGAGGCAATTTTCAACTTTCAAATGCTGGGTTTTTTCTCAATTCTGAAAATTTATAAATTGTGGAATGGTGAAACATTACTAAAAACCAAAAGTCCGGTAAAATAATCTTTTGTTTTGATGTCCATAAAATTATTTTCTTTTGACCAGTCAAACTTATTTTTGAACAAGAGCATTTCTCAAAATATATATATTTTTTATGAATTAAGGTTGATTTTTGATGATTTGATGGGGCTTAATATTAATTTTGTATGGCTTGATGTGGCTTAATGTTGATTTTTATGATACAAGGTATATGTAGCATACTAAATAATGTTAGAATAAAGGGAAAATAAAGAAATAACACTTGGTTACCTTAAGCGCCTTGTTCGCCTTTAGGTGGGCAACTTGGCGCCGTGACAACTATGGTAAACTCTCACAGTATTGTCAAAACAATGAGATCCCCGTTCCCCTACTTTGGTAATTGAAGAGAATTCCCTGAACACTAGGCAAGCCCTCCTAGTCCTTGCTTAGCAAGCTTGTTTGCCACGATCTCTGATGCCACTGAACAAGCAGTTCAACTGTAACTCTACCAGGAGTGTTTTTTAGCTGAGTAACCTTGATGTGCAGATGGAGTATCTAGGCACCGGTTGCAATGCCAGGGGAAGAAGAATAGCTTGTAGTTTCATGAGTTCAAGAGTTCCCAGTTTTCTAGGAATTCTAGTCTCACTACGAATCCTATTCCCCATCAAGTGGTATCAATGCCATGGTTAGCTGTGAGCCAAGGCCTTCTGATTTGGCCAGCCTGATGGAAACTATCAGCTGATTTGCAGAAAGTTTCCAAAAGATAGCTGATGAGAATAAATATATTTCTGAGAGACTTGCTGCCATAGAGCTAGCGAATTAAGATGAGAAACCCAAAAGGCCTTTAAGAGCTAGAGCTTACAGTTAAAGATGATAAATCCAAGAAGCCTTCAACGACATAGATGTGACATTACTTGAACATTTTAAGGATGAGATTGAACATGCAAAAACTTCTGCCGTGAAGATAACATTGCAGAACTCAAAGAAGATAGTAAGGACAAGGTTGCAACAGTGATACTAGATGAATTCATTGCTAAGAAAAACTTCGAGAACACTTCAGATGAAACTGTCAATATTCAAGACGTGGTTTTTGTTGTTGAGGATTTCAGAGTTTGTGATTTGACCTTACTACTTCGAAAAGAAGATTCCCAGGATTATGGAGTTTACTCGTATTGTCTCTGTGTTTGCCAGAATATTCTTTTGGACTAAAGATGCATGCTACTCATGCAATGTTCATTCTACGCCACTACAAAACTCGTGGATGAGTTTTTCAAGCTACAGAGAATTGATGCAGTATCTCAGCACCCGTAGCAATGCCAGGATAAGAAGAATAGCTTGAAGTTTCAGGAATTTCAAAATTCGTAGATTCTCTAGGAATCACATTCCCCATCAAACCTCTTTGACAAATAGCAGGTCAGGTGAAGAGGATTAGATTTGATCCTAGGACAACTGCATGAAAAAATGGTGGAAGTTGTATTTTACTTGTCTGAATTCCTCTTGGGAAAAAGTGCTTTTGATTTTTTTTTCTTGGTTTGTTTGGAGGGAGTATGTAATTAGGGGTGTCAATGGGCTGGGTGAGCTGGGTTTTTTGGTCTCTCAACTTAACCCAGCCCCAACCCAGCCCTAGGTCAAGCTGGGATATCTCAGCCCAGGTCCAACCTTGTTGGGCTGAACCCAACCCAGCCCAGCCCTGATTGACCCTGGCGGTATGATAAAGTAAAAAAGGAAAGTAAATAAGTTGACATAAAGAATCATAATGAGGGTGGATGGTGTATAGTGGTGAGTTAAGAATATTTGTGGATTAAGAAAATATATGTGAGACAGCGTGGGTGGTATAAATTACAATGAATTTGGTGTGTCAATGGTAATATATATATATATATATATATTTTTTTTTATACACAGACTAAGATGGACATAGTGTATATAGGGTTTGGTTGGGTCGAACCGGGCTCCACCCAGGCCCAGCCCGACCCGGCCTTGAGCTTCAAAATCCCAACCCAAGCCAGCCCTGCTGGTTGAACAGTTCGGCCCAAGCCCCGTTTGGGCTCAGGGTGGGCTTGGGTGAGTTCGGGCTTTGCCGGGCTTTTTTGACACCCCTTACTATGTAATGATTGGGAATTTTCTTCTGTTATTTTCTCTTTGGTGTTGGGGGGGGGTTAGTATGACTTGCCTGTTATTGTTGAGAGGTTTTTATCTCTGTTGCTGACAAGTCCTTTTGGAGAGAAAGGTAAGCATTCAGTGGACTATGGCCCCAAATTCTATTGTGGCAGCTTATGGAAGGAGGGAAATAGGAGGCTTTTTGAAGGTCATTCCATAATTTACCATAGAGTTTGTGCTGATATTGGTCACAACGTCTTTAATTATACTATGGTTACCAAATAATTTAGGAGGTAGATAGAAATTGTTTTACTTGTGATGGGTTTTCCTAACTGCATGATCGATGCCAAGTCTTCTCTCTCTCTCTCTCTCTCTCTATATATATATATATATATACACACGCACATCTAAGTCATGTGTATCATGTTATATTTTCTGTAACTTTACCGTGGCAAGAAATGAAATACAAAATCTTCTTGTTGCTGAAGAAGAAAAGTGGGTGAAATGGTATCCAGCCTGCTATTTGCTTGATGGTCCTTTATTCAAGTTTGTTGCCGTGACGAGTTGTGCCAATTTCACCACTGCTAAGAAAGATGGCGGCCTTTCTGAAGTAGAAGTTCCTGAGGCAAACACGCCAATCTGTAGTATCCAACTCGTTTAGACCTTCAAAAATGAGGCAGAGACAACTCAAACTATAAATTTTAGTAAAACTAGGAGCCAGATACTAACCCAGACAAAAAAAACTAAAATCTAGCTTCAATAAAAGAGTCAGCTCCATAGTATGAGAACATGATTTTTTTTTTCAAATCAAGAGATTTATTTAGTGGTGGGGAGTAAAACATTGTAACATATGACAGTAGCATGATTGACTGGACAATGGGCCCCAAAACTAAAACAGAATTGAGTTGTCAACATGTTATAGTCCCCGCTGAGTATGTGAGATTACTTCAAATTCAGTTACTAAGGAACATCATAGGACCATTATAAAAAATACATTAGGTTTGTTCTTGTTCTTGGCCATACATGCATTGGTCTCCTTAGCCTCCAGTATATAATAGATAAATGCATTCTCCAGGAAATTCTTGATTGAAGTAGGGGAAGGCCTACAATGACCATAGAAGTTGTGAGGAATGACATGCATAGTCTAGGTCTTGTCCCAAGTATGACCTCAGATAGAGCTGACTGGAGGGCAAGGATCCATGTAGTCAATAGTTGAGATTTTCCTGACTTGTTGATGCTGGGCTTCTTTCTTTTTATTTTCATTCTCCCTTTTGCTTTTCCCCGGATCCATGTAGCTAGCCCCATTAAGTTGGGATAAGGCTGAGTTTGTTGTTGTATTCTCCCGGCTATTCTCGCACAAAAAATATGAAGATGTCTATTGGTTCATCTCTGGATGAAATATATTAGCTTTCTTGGGAAGGCCCGGTAAACTCCGGACAAGGAAAGGAAAAATTCTGATATTATATTCTCATGAGGAAAAATGATATTTGAGTTATTTTTGTGCTGCAGTCATTCTTCCAGGATAGTGGGAGGTGTGTTATTACTTTGACGTGACTCAAAACTCTTGCCATATCTCACTCATTTGTTTTTCAGGAATTGAATCACTTGACGTGACTCGTATACTGTCTCAGCAAGGTGGAGAGGCTGTTTATCCCTTGCCACAAATCAAGGGTTTAGTGGTTCACTCAAAACTAAATTTGGCAGCCTTGCTGTTTGCAGTTAAGTATGCGGCCACATATGCTCCATTTACTTTTGATGTTTTATGGGTTTAATAGTTGATATCTAAGAATGTTCTGTAATATATTTGTAATAGAATGTTATGGGAGGAGATAATTTAAAGAATAGGGCTGCATACACTAGGGAAGGAAGGAAACAGCTATTTACGGTTCTCCAAAGTGCAAGAGGTTCCTCAGGTGATTAATGATTTCTGAGTGAATATTTGGACACCTTTTTTTCACTATGGACTTTTATAATAATACATCTGATTTGTGCACTGGCAGTGGGGTATGTTTTTATGTACTTGTGATTTGAAATGCAAGATACTACTTTCTATAGTGAATTGCTTCTTTAAAGATGCATATAATAAAATTTTCGCAATTGAGATGTTCTGTATACACTTCATTTGTTTTATTGATGTCCATTTCGTTATTAAAGGACATTTTGGAATTCTTAACCTGCAAAAACATCCCATGCATTGTTCTTACTTGTTTTCTCCAAAACACCCCAAAAACCGCTAAAAAGCATGGTATGGACTATGGACCACCCAAAATTGCATGTTTGTATACTGCTGCTTTTTTTTTTTTTTTTTTTTTAAATATTTCACAATGTTCGATCTTTTCCTTTAAGATTCATTTCTCAATATGATCTCCTTTTATTTCCATACATAGTTTGTTCTTCTATATGTATTTCCATTTGGAGATATTTTTACCGCTAGTGCATCTTATTCTACATTCAAATATTCTAATTTGTTTGTTGTGGTGCTTTTGCAGCATCTGTTTTGAAAGAAAAACTTTCAGCTTTAGGTTCATCTGGAGTTTTAGCTGATCATCAGCTTCAAACACAATTGCAAGAGCATCACTTGAAGGGGTGAGAATAATATTTCTTTTACAATAGTTTCAATAGGTTGATTTAATCATATTGCTGCTTTTAGATTTCTGTTTGAGATGTATACTCTGGTCTCATGTTTCTTTAATCTCATTTTACTTCAGAATACATTTCTATGATATTCACTCAGTTTTTGGTTTGGTATTTTTTGGATTTTGCATATTTGATTTGATTTCTAACTGCAGACTGATAAGGTTTCCCTTATGACAGCCAAAGGCAGCTTACAATATCGGATATTGCACGGAAGGCTTTTCTTCACAGTGTATGTTCATTTCTTATTTCAACTAGTTTAGTTCTCAAATATGGTCTCTGACCTGCTTGCTAAGGTCTCCATAATAGTGACAAATATGGATATGGAGCCTCAACATGGAAAACCCTCAAAAGCACCATCGCTTCAAAATGCCAGGAAAACTCAGATGCTGGACTGAGCTCAGTGGTGATAATGGATACGTTCTACTTTGGGGATTTGATTAGAACTATAGGTTATTGATGCATTTTGTTGTTAGTTCTGTTGATGGTTACAACTTTTAGATGTTCTTTTTGGTGTGTTTGTTTCATAGTCATCAAGGCAGCGAACTGACCAAGGCGATCGAGGATAGGAAAAAATCAAGGCAACACCAACAAGGCGTTGCCTAAGCAACCAAGGTGCCAATCCAGGCTGAACAGCCTTATCACCAAGGCACCGCCATTGGAGTCTCCTTTCATTATATTGTATTGTCTATACTTTTATTATATACCTACATCTTATTATTGGTGCATCATTTAGGCACCCAGCACCTTAATACATTCAGCCAATCTCCCTGTGCATGGATCCTATTGTTTTTTGAGTACTTTTATTTCTTATATTATCATGTCCTATTGTCCTTGTGCTAAGGGTTCCCCACAAGCAACATGCCGCATTGATGCTCGGATGCGGTGATAAGCAGGCATAGGTTCTTGTACAATGGACCAGTGTGAGTAAGGAACCTATTCCATAAATGTAGGCTTAGACTAACTTCTTGGAACATTTAATCCTTAACGGGTAAGAGTCTGGGGATGTAGATGCTATGAGGAGGAGGAGGATTAATATTGCTTGTATTCAAAAGACTAGTTGGAAGGGTAAAAAAGTTAAGTTGTTGGATGGCTTTTAACTTTGGTATTCGGGATATAAAAGAAATAGCAGTGGAGTGAGCATCGTAGTGGAAAAAGAGATAAAAATGATGTTTTGGATTATATCCATCAAGGTTGTGTTGGAGAAAGAGGTTGTCAATATAATTAGCGCTTATGCACCCCAAGTAGGATTGGATAAAAGCAGTAAGCTCCAATTTTGGGAACACATGGATGGATTAATGTAAGGCTTTGGTCAAGCTGAATGCAGTGACCAGAATGGACATGTTGGGAGGGATCCTATACAAGGTTTAAAGTATTGGTTTGTATTGTACAACTGATACTGATACAATACGTATCATATCAGTTTCTTTTAAAGGGTTACTATATGATAGGTTTAAAGTATCGGTCTGTATTGTATTGTTTGTATTGGTCGTATCATATCGGTGTAGGTGCATATCGATACGAGACACAATACCAATACTTTAAACCTTGATTGAAGAGGCTATGAAGACGTGTATGGAGGCTACGGAGTTGAAGTGAGGAGTGAAGAGGGGACCTTAATCTTAGACTTTGCGGTATCTTATGATTTATCCATTGTGAACACTTTCTTCAAAGAGAGAGAGAGAGAGAGAGAAACACTTAGTTACCTACAAAAGTGGACAATATACTAGCCAAATAGACTTCGTCCTAATTGAAAGTTCCAGCAGAGTGTTGTGTAAGGACTGTAAGGTTATACCAGAGGAGAGCCTAGCCACTCAATATAGGCAGGCGGTCTTGGATATGTGCCTCAGTCTGCAGAAATGTGAGATAAGGGAGCCAATTTTCCTAAGATAAAGTGGTGAAGACTAAAAGGAGATTCATTAATACTTACTGATAAAGTGGTCAAACAAGGAAAGTGGTATGCTGAGGGAGACACCAATATGGTGTGGCATGAGATTGATAGCCTGCATTAAAAAGGATGCTAAATATGTTCTAGGAGAAACAAAGGGTACTTGTCAAGCCCCTAGGGAGACTTGGTGGTGGGTTGATGAAGTCGAGGCAGCCATTAAGACTAAGAAAGCTCATTTTAAGACATGACAAAGGACTAAATATGTAGAAGATAAAAAGAGGTATAATGTTGCCAAAAAACGAAGCTAAAAGGATTGTGGGGATAGCAATGGCGAAGAAATATGAAGCTCTTTATAATGATGTGAATACAAAGGAAGAGGAAACAACTATCTATAAAATAGCTAAAAGGAGAAAGGACGAGTAGAGATTTCGACCATGTGAAATGTATCATGAGTGATGATGGTAGAGTGCTAGTAAGAGATGAGGACATTAAGAAGAGATAGGAAATATATTTTCAAGTCCTAAATGGAGTCATTTTAAGTAAGAGTGGCCAAGAAGACTGTGTGGCAACTCAAGACACCACATGCCACATGTATATACGAAAGATTAGAGTGACCGAAGTTAAAGAAGTCTTAAGAAAGGTGAAAGTAGGCAAGATACCAGGCCCTGATGAGGTCCTAATAGAAGTGTGGAGAACCTAAGTTTATGTGGGGTATCTTGGTTAACCAATCCTTTTGACAAGATTACTAGCGTAAGGAGAATGCCAGATGATTGGAGGAAGAGCATTACTATTCCGATCTACAAAAATAAGGTGAAATTCAGAGCTGCAATAACAATCGAGAGATAAAACTAACGAGTCATACTATGAAATTGTGAGAGAAGGTTATTGAAGCCCACTCGAGAAGAGAAACCACTATTTCGGAGAATAAATTTGGTTTTATGCCAGTTAGATGCGTAGGTCCATGACATTAGCTATTTACTTACTCAAGAAGCTCATATAAAGATTTAGATCATGCAAAAAAGACCTCCATATGGTCTTTGTTGACCTAGAAAAAGCATATGACAGAGTCCCTAGAGAATTAATCTGGTGCATGTACTTGAGAAGAGAATGGTGTTGAGTAAATATGTGGATATAATTAAAGATATGTACAAGGGTGTTGTGACTACTATGAGAATTGTGGGAGGTCAGTGTAGTGATTTACCAATTACAATGGGGCTGCATCAAGGGTCAGCTTTAAGCCCTTATTTGTTTGCGCTCATCATAGATGATGCAAGAAACATTCAAGAGAAAGTTCCGTGGTGTATGCTCTTTGTTGATGGTATTGTTTTGGTGGATGAGACAAAAGCTAAGATTAACGCTAAGCTGGAGTTATGGAGATCAACCACAACCTTTGAATCAAGAGGTTTTAAGATAAGTAGAATGAAGGTGAAGTATATGCTATGTAACTTTTGTCACAACGATGATGGATAATGAAATAGTGAAGCTTGAGGAGAGAGAGGTATCGCAAAGTGATCATTTTAGGTATTTGGGTCCAATCATAAATAAAGAAGGTGATATTGAGGGATGATGTTTCATAGAGGACTAAAGTGGGATGGATGAAGTGGAGAGGTGCATCCAGAGTATTGTGTGACCTACGTATTCCTTTAAAGCTTAAAGGAAAGTTCTATAGAGTACGAGGCGGATTGCTGGGGAATTACGAAGTGTTATACATATAAGCTATGTGTAGCAGATATGAGGATGCTATGATGGATGTTTTACAGAGGATTAAAGTGGGATGGATGAAGTGGAGAGGTGCATCCAGAGTGTTATGTGACCTACATATATTCCTTTAAAGCTTAAAGGAAAGTTCTATAGAGTACGAGGTGGATTGTTGGCAATTACGAAGTGTCATATAGAAAGCTATGTGTGGTAGAGATGAGGATGATAAGATGGATGTGTGGCAAAACTAGATAAAGAAAGGAATGGCCATATGAGAGATGATTTGGGAGTTGCCCCGATTCATGAAAAATTCCGAGAAAGTAGTTTGAGGTGTATGGTTATGTTCAACAGAGACCTGAGGATGCACCAGTTAAGACTAAAGAGTTATCTCATTCAGATTGAAGGGGCTAAAAGAGCTAGGGAAAATCTAAAATGACCATAGGAGTAGTGAAGAAAGACATGCATAGTTTAGGTCTTGTCCCCATTGAGTTGGGATAAGGCTGTGTTGTTGTTGTAACAAAGTTATTAAAATTGCCATTACATAGTGTCTATGGTTTAGTTGGTGGTTAAAAATTAGTCTTATATCAAGTGAATAATTCTACAGTTGTGTATATATATATTCTGGCTTAAATGGTCAGGCAATTCATGGCTAGTGGAGGTGATGGCCATCTTGGAGGGCCTTAAGTGATTAGTCGCCCCTCGCTTTCGGAAAATTTTAGTGGATTAAGATTCTTCCCTGGTTGCCTGATGGTTCTTGAATCTTGAATGACACTACTGGCCTCTGGACTCCTGGAGTCTATCCTTCATTCCTAGACAGGTCAGAGATATTGTTGGATCTGTGACCATCTTGTTCAGCTGTATATTGATGTGCCAACTCTGTAGCTGACAAGTTAACCAAGCAAGGAGTGATGAGGGCTTGCTATCATTTGAGTCGTGATCTCATCTTGTTTCTGTATATTGGCATTTAAATTGTACTGCACTTTCTCAGTATCAATAACTCGTATGTTTTTATTTCAAAGAGTTGGGGTGGGGGTTGGGGGGTGGGGGGTGGGGGGTGGGGGTGGGGGATGTCACTCTATGTGGGTGGCATTTTATATTCATACATTTGTTTCTCTATGCACTAACTTTTCTCAGTTTCTGTTTTTCCTCACTCATTAAGCATTTGCACTTTGTTTATAGCATTTCTTGGAGGGTCATGCCAAGATTGCTCCTATTTCTCGGTTGCCTCTCATCACTCTTTCAGATGTTAACCATATTCTGAAGGACATACCCGTCTGCCAGGTACTGAGATAACTCCAGATCAATTTGGATAGACAATTATATCGTTTCAAGATTTCATTCATATATAATGCCATTCTGTGTTGTAGCCATTTCATTTGGAGCTGAATTTCTTCAACAAACAAAATCGAGTTCTTCACTATCCTGTTAGAGCATTTTATGTAGAGGGTCTCAACCTCATGGGTTATAATCTATGTTCTGGAGTGGATACTATTTACAAGAAGCTTTATTCATCGGTAATTATAAATGCTCCCTCCCATTCCTGCTGTATTTTCTACATCTTTTTTATGAGATACAGCACATGGCCTTAATGTCCCATATGATTTCACTACCTGTTATCTGGTTTCAGATCCCTGCAAATGTTGAATACCATCCCAAAAACATGGTTTACAGTGAAAAGCAACATTTATTCCTCATTGTTTTTGAGTTTAGTGGTGCAACAAATGAAGTAGCACTTTATTGGGAGCAAACTGACTTTCAAGCAGCTCATAGCAAAGGAAGCACAATCAAAGGTTTGCTCATCCTCTTAACATGCTTATTTTCTATTCCTGCCAATGTGTATATTTCTTAATGATTTTATATACTTAAGTAAAGATTCATAGATTTTCTGGTTTGTGTTGTGCAGGTCGCGATGCAGCATTTATTGGTCGTAATGAAAATCAGTTTGCCATTCTTGATGATGATAAGACTGGTCTGGCTTTATATATTCTGCCAGGATCAGCTTCACAAGAAGGTGGTGAGAATAATGGAGCACTCGAACAAAATTTACCTGGTGATGCAAATGTTGCATCAATTCGGGGTCCAGTGGAGTTCATGTTTGAAACTGAAGTTGATCGCATCTTTTCTGCTCCAATAGGTGAAAGAAGGAACTTGTATGTTTTTATGGCATAACAATTGGTTATCACTTTTTGCCAATTTTTTTTTTTTTATCCTTTTTTGCAGAATCAACTGTCATGTATGCTACTAATGGCAGCCATATTGGGTTGACAAAACTGATTCAAGGATACCGCCTTTCAACTGGAGATGGTCAACATGTAACAACAAAAACTGAAGGAAAAAAGTCGATCAAATTGAAAGCAAATGAAATTGTACTCCAGGTAATAGTATCTCTCTATTTGAAGTCCTGTTATGACCGTGGTTTGGATGTATAACACTATGTAGCAATAGTTGAGGAAACAATGATAGAGAAGATCATCTCCTTCTGGCCAGATGTCATTAAAAGTTATTGAATTCCTTATTTGGTTGGGACACATTGATAATCTTCCAAGATGATTTTTATGGTCTGTTCACGTGGCTTTAAAATTGCTTCTCCATCTTCGTTCTCCATGATATTTGGTGTACGTTTTTGATTAAATAATGGTTGGTTATCCATTTTTTTAACACTTCCATTTTGCATTACTCCTTATCTTTTTTTTTATTATTATTTATTATTTTTAATAAATATTGGATATTGTAAATTCCAACATCATTGTTGAAATGTAGTTATTTATCTACCAACCTGTATGTCCCTAATGCTGGACCACGCAAATGTGTTGTGTGGTGTCATTTTTTTTTTTTTTTTTTTTTTTTATAGATATACTATATGTATGATATTTACCACTGCAACAACCAAACTTCCAATAAGAGACCTGCACTTGGCTGGAACAGAGGTAGTGTATCAAACTTTAGGATAGAACCGATATGGCTAACTCTTCTAAACTTGTAAGGCAAAGCAGAAATGAGTAAGTAGTAAGTACTGAAGGGCTTCTATGTTGTTGGAAATCCCCTAAACCAATTACTGGTTTAGCTACTTAGATCTCTTTAGGATGATCATCCACTCCAGAAGTTTATGAGTTGACAGCATGTACATCAACCCCCCCCCCCACTTGGGAGAAACTCTGAAGCAAGTTCCCAACATCATCGGCAGCATAGTTTTGTTGTAAGGGATATGTTGCTCACATGGATTGGGAACTTTTTCTTGATAGTAGTTTTAATTAATCATCTTGACAATCTCTTCTGGATCTGATGTTCTAGAAATCAACCTCAATTTCAAGTAAAGTGTTGATTTGTTTTCTTGGTGGTCTCATGGTTTAAAGTATCTCTGATACGATATGATACGATACCCATCCGGTACGTATCTTAAATTTAGCCGACCGATACTGATACTTTAATCATTGATCTTTAGCATATTGTAGAATATCTCCTATACGATACGATACCCTCCGATACGTATCTTAAATTTAGCTGACCAATATGGCGACCGATACCGATATTTTAATCCTCCAACTCACTCTTGCCTTTGCATCCTTTTTCTAATAATACTTCTTTTACTGTTGCCGATTAAAAAAAGAAAAAGAAAGAAAAAGGTATATGCTCATGGTGGATAGATGGTGTTCCTGATAGCTTCACGTTTGTGGTCTATTTTGCTGACTATGGATTTTGTTCAGATGGAGCGGT
Organism: Macadamia integrifolia; assembly: GCF_013358625.1. Taxonomy (NCBI): domain Eukaryota; kingdom Viridiplantae; phylum Streptophyta; class Magnoliopsida; order Proteales; family Proteaceae; genus Macadamia; species Macadamia integrifolia. The sequence goes on from NC_056559.1 coordinate 8,557,715, forward strand.
TTTCTTTTATTGCATCTCGAATTTAATCTTACTTTTATCATATTAAATATTTTAACTCTGATTATTTAAATCCTCTTTAAGTCCAGTTCAACTCTCTTTGCAGGTTCATTGGCAAGAAACTCTAAGAGGCTATGTTGCAGGAGTGCTGACTAGTGACAGAGTGCTCATTGTTTCAGCTGATCTGGATATCCTGGCAAGCAGTTCCATGAAGTTTGATAAAGGGCGTCCGACAATATCCTGAAAAAATGAAAATTTTGTATTGTGACCCTCACCCCTTTAGCTTTTAACTGTATGGTAAAAAATATCATAAGATTGGTTGAAGGCTTAACACAAGTACTTCAGATCCATTCTATGGGTTGGGCCCGCACTTCTCTTTTCAACTGCCACTGCAGTTAGTGTGCTTGGATGGGATAGCAAAGTGAGGGCCATTCTCTCTCTTAGTATGCCTAATGCAGGTAAGTTCACTTCCTGCTTAATTGTTTGTGTTTGTGTTTGTGTTTGTGTTTGGAGCTCTCTTCGAAAACCTAGTATCTCAACTTTACTGGTGTGGACATGAATTTTAGCAATTGAATGCAGCGATAAGCCTTATCTTCTGAGCCGTCAGGATGAAAAATTTCTTATCTTTGCAGTGTTGGTCGGTGCTTTGAATGATCGATTGTTGCTGGCAAACCCAACAGACATAAATCCTAGACAAAAGAAAGGAATTGAGATAAGGAGCTGTCTTGTTGGACTTCTTGAGCCTCTTCTTATTGGTTTTGCAACAATGCAACAAAATTTTGAGCAAAAGCTTGACTTGTCTGAAATCCTTTACCAAATTACATCCAGGTTTTTCTATGCTTCTGGCCATTGACTCTTCTCCATCTTAGCACATCTTTTGAATTGCTGGGTTTTATTTTTTATTCTAATTGCTTGACATTATTAGATTAAAATGTGTACCTACCTATTAGTTAGAAGTTATAGCATGGAATACTTATGTTTCCCAATGTTCCATCTGAATGTAGGTTTGACAGCTTACGGATAACTCCAAGATCTCTTGATATTCTTGCCAGAGGTTCTCCCGTCTGCGGAGATCTCGCTGTAGCATTGTCACAAGCAGGACCCCAGTTTACTCAGGTGTGTGATGATTATCATTTTTTTTCATTTATATTGGATTTCTCATCTGATTTGATTTCTGGACCATCTTCTGAATTATTAATAGGTGTTGCGGTGCAACTATGCAATCAAAGCACGTCGTTTCTCTACAGCTTTATCAGTTTTGAAGGATGAGTTCTTGCGGTCAAGAGATTATCCACAGTGCCATCCTACATCTCCTTTGTTTTACCGCTTTCGTCGGTTGGGATATGCCTGTATCAAGTAAGCAAAGTTGATGAATTGTAACAAGTAAAAGAATGTAGTAGTACCTAGAAAACTGGTGCTTTTTTTTTTTTTTTTTAGCCCACTGTTTTGTTATAACTATATAACTTTTCAAACGGAGAGGGTTCCCTACTCTGTTGTGCAGTGGGAATCTCCCATGCCATACCAATGATAATGCAGAACCGGGGTGAAAAAAACTCAGTTCGGTTTGCTTAATGGCCACCCAAATAGGAGTTCTCAATGGCCAAGATGCAATGGCAGTATTGTAAATAAACAGATTATTGAAGAAGTACTTGGGAGATGTGGCTTAAAAGGGATTAATAGCTATTTGGTGGGGTAAATTAGGAAGTAAAATATTAGTATGGGATATGAAAGAATTAAAGACAAATAGAGGGGTAGAATAGGAAATCAGAATAAAAGGAATTAAGCACCCCAACTCACGATGGGGATTGTCTTCCTCCTTGGACCAAAGCAGGAGCGGTAGAGTTGGGAGAACTCAGATCGAGAGAAACTCTTCACCAGGCCTCGGGTTGCCTTGAAACTTCCAAGTGGAGATTCTCAGGACAGGGCTCTAGCAAACCCACAAGACAAGCACTTGGATCTGCAGGCTGGAAGGCTGCGAGAAGAGCCTGAAATCGACCCTGGCAGTATAGTGAAGTTTAGTCTTGAAACCAGTCTTGTAACCTGCAGCAGAGAAGGACTTTGGAGGTGATCCTCTAGGGTCTGAGTTGCCTTCAAGGTAGCAGCCTTTGACCAAAATTTCAGTCTCAACCGGTACAGGACAAGGATGCAACAAGTTTTCTTCTGTGCTAGGTATTACCGTCCAGCAGAGATAGTGTAATGTAACCAGTAACCGTGAATAGGGAAACAGGGAAGGAAGAAGAAGAAGAAAAGAAGATGAAGAAAGAGTAGAAAGAGAAGAAAGAAAAGAAAGAAGAAGAGGAACAAAGTGGAAGGGAGGGGTATGCAAGCATCACAGCAGCCACAGTCTCAACCAATAATTCAGCCATTCAATTATTTCAATCAAAAACTAAACCCCATAATCGTTTTCCTGCAATTTAAAGAAGTCCTTACATAAAATTGGAAAGCAAGTAAAGATGGAATTAATCTAAAATGGAAACTAACTAATTGCAAGAAGGAAATCTTATGTGTCTGTTTCTAAAATAAAGAAAATCAAATATACTAATTTGCTTTTCTAAATATCAACTACCAACTCTGGCCAGACCAGAATTTCGGTTTGGGTTGGTTGTCTTGGCTTAGGCCTCCATAGTGGGTCAGTCCAGTCCAGTCAAGCCAAGGCATCTGCATTGGCTCACCTCTTCTGAAAAGAACTCGACTCCGTCGAGTTTGGATGAGGTCCAAGAATGCCGTCAGAGTCCATGCGCTTGAGGAAAAAATGCCGTCAGAGTCCATGCGCCTGAGGAAAAAATACCAGCTGTCTTCTTGAGTTTCAGAGAGGGAAGATCCTTTGCTGGGAGAAACTTCATCTCAAGGCTACCATGCTGAAAGGAGTAGGTATTCTCATATCCACAGTGCTTGGCTTTCTTGTCGAACAACTATGGGCGCCCTAAAAGAATGTGAAAGACTTGCAAAGGGAGAACATCACATTGCACTTGATCAATCAGTCCACCAATGGAATACTTGAGCAAACACCTTTCATTAATTTTCAGATTAGTGTTGTTCACCCACCCAACCTTGAAATGATTCGGATGAGGCTCCGTTTTCAAACCCAACTTGCCAACAATATCTTAAGCGACAATGTTGGTGCAACTGCCGGGGTCAATCACCATATTACACAAGCTATCATTGCATTGCACCTTGGTTTGAAAGATACTATTACAACGCTAATCGTCCTCGTCGGGAATCTTCTGTGTAGTCATAAGTGGACGGATCACATAGAACGGTTGATGCTCTCCATCAGTATCACCATCATTGATCTCACTAGGCTCACGTTCACACTCAGCCTCCAGATTCACCATTCCTGTCTTTGGTTGCTCTTCTGGTGCATAAGTTATAAAATTATCCTTGTCAATATATGCTAACAACCGGTTAGGACACTGATTAGCTCGATGCCTGTATCCCTTGCATGTGAAGCATTGAACAGCCTCCCTTTGGAAATACTGAGTTCCTGTCATAACCACACCGAGGTGGGAAGTAAGGTATGTCAGAACTACGAGGAGGGGAATATGGACGAGCCGGTCATGTAGGCGTTGATGAAGACCCACTAGTCTGTGGTTTATTAACCGAAGTCAATTTCTCTTGAGGAGAAGATTGTTGTGGGCGTGAGGTATCTCCTCTAGAATATGTGTCGGAAAAAGTCCTCCAAGTGTAGGGTCTCTTTAGACTTTCCTCAACCTGATAGGCCACCTGAACTGCATCCTCTATGGTAGACAATCTACTAGCGGCCAGTGCGGCACTAATCTGTGAATGCAAACCATTGCGAAACTGCGCCACTAAGACTTCCTCATCCCACTCAAAGTCAGATCAAGTGGCTAAATAGTAGAATCTAGCCACATACTCCTCAACCGACATGTTGTCTTGTCTCAACTGCACAAATTTAAGGTGTACACGTTGCTTGTAAACAGTTGGTTGGAATCTTCTGTCCATCGCACCTCGCATTTCAGCCTATGTAGTAACTTGCCCCAAATTTCGAGTCCGATTTTGCTGTTGGTGTTTTATCCACCAAACACGAGCTGTGGCTTTCAATTTTGCCTCTGCAAATATCAACTTTCTAGCCTTCGTCAAGTTATACCATCTGAAGAAAATATCCAAACTGTGAACCCAGTCAAGGTACTATTCTGGGTTGTGGTCCCCATAAAAATCAAGGACTTCTAATCTTGCTGCCTTGTCTGCTCCGTCATCATATCGTCTAGCCCCATATGGTGATAGTGGTGGTGGTGGTGGAAGAAGGGGAACATGTGGTAATGGGTGTGGGGTGACGTGTGGCAACCCTTGCGGGACGGAGTTGGAAGAATTCTTAGATGCATGGGACTCTTTCCTTTCTCAAAAGTTGTCAACCTGTCAATAGAAGCCTGCAAAGAAGTCATCACAATCTGCAAAGAAGTGACATTATTATTGAGTGTGTTGACACTTCCCTCTAAGGTAGTCACTCGGTCAGTGAGATTGGCAATAGCTGTATCAGTCTCTTCTCTATGTGAACCAATCCGTTGAAGAAGTTCATTGTTACTCACCATAGCTGTAGGAATCTTTTCAGCTTTGATACCAAGTTAATGTAGAACCGGGGTAGGAAAAAACCCAGTTCAATTCGCTTAATGGCCCACCCAAATAGGAGTTCTCAATGGCCAAGATGCAATGGCAGTATTGTAAATAAACATATTATTAAAGAAGTACTTGGGATATGGGGCTTAAAAGGAATTAATAGCTATTTGGTGGGGTAAATTAGGAAGTAAAATAGTAGTATGGGATATGGAAGAATTAAAGACAAATAGAGGGGTAGAATAAGAAATCAGAATAAAAGGAATTAAGCACCCCAACTCACGATGGGAACTGTCTTCCTCCTTGGACCAAAGCAAGGGCGGTAGAGTTGGGAGAACTCATATCGAGAGAAACTCTTCACCGGGCCTTGGTTTGCCTTGAAACTTCAAGCGGAGATTCTCAGGACAGGGCTCTAGCAAACCCACAAGACAAGCACTTGGATCTGCAGGCTGGAAGGCTGCGAGAAGAGCTTGAAATTGACCCTATAGTGAAGTTCAATCTTGAAACCAGTCTTGTAACCCGCAGCAGAGAAGGACCTTGGAGGTGATCCTCTAGGGTCTGAGTCGCCTTCAAGGTAGCAGCCTTCGACCAAAATTTCAGAGTCAATCAGTATAGGACAAGGATGCAACATGCTTTCTTCTGTGCTAGGTATTACCGTCCAGCAGAGATAGTGTAATGTAACCAGTAACCATGAATAGGGAAACAGGGAAGGAAGAAGAAGAAGAAAAGAGAGATGAAGAAAGAGAAGAAAGAGAAGAAAGAAAAGAAAGAGGAAGAGGAACAAAGTGGAAGGGAGGGGTATGCAAGCATCATAGCAGCCACGGTCTCAACCAATAATTCAGCCATTCAATTATTTCATTCAAAAACTAAACCCCATAATCGTTTTCCAGCAATTTAAAGAAGAATTCCTTACATAAAATTGGAAAGCAAGTAAAGATGGAATTAATCTAAAATGGAAACTAACTAATTGCAAGAAGGAAATCCTATGTATCTGTTTCTGAAATAAAGAAAATCAAATATACTAATTTGCTTTCTTAAATATTAACTACCAACTCTGGCCAGACCAGAATTTTGGTTTCGGTTGGTTGTGTCTTGGCTTAGGGCTCCATAGTGGGTCAGTCTGGTCCAGCCAAGCCAAGGCATCTGCATCAATCATCCACATGGGTTCCATATGATCAGGGGAGGAGAGAGAGAATAATAAAGTAACTCATGTGAGAGGGCATGCAATACATTAGCTACGTAGGAAACTTTTTCCCATTTTCAAGTAGCAGCACTACGGCATTATTTAGAATCTTTCTCATATTGTGCTGTTCCTACCGAGAATCTGCAATAGACCGAAGGTCTGTCTTGCAAGGAAAACAGATGACAGAGGCCCGGAGGTGGCTCCGGGATTAGTCCTCCGATGCCCAAGTTAGAGACCCATGCAACTGTATCTCAGAGAGTAATGGCATGAATGAGTTGACTTACCTTATGCTCTCCTCCCGGTCCCTTTTTATGGGGCCGTACCTTGTAGAGTCCTACTAGGAAACGTCCTTTGCTTCTGACGGGCCTAGAGCGATTTTGGAGGACTCCATCCTTCACGTTCCTCTCCCTCTACGGGTAATATCCCTTTTTTAGGGATTATCCCTTCTCAGATGGGAGAGTCCTATTATGATTCTACCACTGAAAAGGGGATTTTTGTGGTTGTGCTATCCGTGATCTTAGTGCTTGGGTACGTGGTTAGCTGCCACGTGTCCGAATCTCGTTGGGTGACTAATTTGTGTGTATCAAATACATAGCTGTTGGTGAAACCAGAATAGATGTCTTTGTTTCCAACCCAGTATGTGTCTGTTGTGAGCATAAGTTGCTGCTTGTTTTGTCAAGAAACACCAACTAGCAATAATCCGCAAAGTTCAAGGAACCTTAATATCCATAACCAGTCAATCTTTTTGCATTGATCCTTGCATTGTCCTTGCTTGGAACCTCCATGTAGCCGACCCCATTAAGTTGGGATAAGGCTTTGGTTGTTGTTGTTGTGGTTGTTGTTGAGTAATCCTGGATCAGACTAATGAAGGATCTTAAATGCATAGTGGAATCATGAGATATTTTGCAGAAGTAAAATAGACTTGAAATGGGAGAAAAACAGAATAGTAATGTACATTAAATATTATGTCATATGACCCTCCAAATCATCAAATTCACGAGGACATCAGAATCCTGTCACAGCCCTTGCAAGAAAAACCAGCCAAGTAGAAAATGGGTCATGAAGTCCTTTCTTTTAAAGCATCAAGTTGTGGTAATTCAGTAATTGAACCCAAACCAATTAGTCTAGATGTGTTTACAAGGTGGATTAATTAGAATCCTGCATTTTAGTTTTGTGATGATAGCCATTTTAAAATCTGCAAAAATTGGCGTGCATTCAAAAATACAAAATTTAGACTTTGATAGAGGACTTATAGGACAACTAACTCGTGACATTTCAGTTGAAATCACAAATCCTTAGTGTAGTTCCTCGTTCTAATGCTTCATATAGTCAATATGGATATAATATTACTTTGATTGAACTACAAACCATAGTGAAACCAGTAGATTTCAGGTTGCCTTGCCTTAGAACCCTGTCAAATGTCAATCAATTTCAATAGCTTTACCTAAAGCTAAGTAGAATTAGGTTATCATACAGTAACACCTGTGTTCAAAAAACAAAAACTGACTAATGTTCCATAAAACAACAATAACAGCCATAGTTTTTAAGGCGGTAAGGCAACGGAGGTGTTTGAGGGTCTTTCAGAGCGCCTTAGCGATAAGGCGGGCATAAAGCGTCGCCTTATCGACTAAAACGTTCCTGTGTAATTTTTTTATAAAACCAATCTATTTGGCTCAAATCCTAGTTGAATCCTATTACTCATATGTTAAATAAATATTAAATGTTCATACTCATACCAATGTAAGATATTCATCAAGAAAACAAATCAATAAAGTGAATAAACTAAGTTTATCTTCATCAATCATCAATCATCAATCATTAATCATCATAACATATTAACATATAATATAAATACATAATTATGAAACAAAATTATAAATATAAAGAAAAGAAGACAAAAAATACAAGTATTTATTATACTTACCTCTATGATGCCAAAATGAGAGCCTAAGTCCTAAGGTAATCCACTATATTTCTACTCCCGTCAAAGAAGAATGAAGCTCACCGCTGCCGGAGCAAAATGGTCGCCTAGATCAATGGTTCTTCCTTGTTCCTTGATTTCCTCTCAAAACCCTTTCTTAAAACTCTTGACAAAATCCAAACCCTGTTTGTGAATTGTGTTTTTGTTTTGTTTGTTTTGGTTATTTTTGATGGAGTAAAGCTGATCCCATACATCTCAAGTGTTAACAAAACCATACACCTACCAATAAAAAATCTATATTTGGAATCTTCATCAAGTAATTTTAAAATGTGTTTAAAAAAAAAAAACTCATAAGGTGCCACTTCACATAAGGCGGCGCACTGCCTTACCATCTCTATACCGCATCAGCGCCAAGGCGCTGCTAAGGCGTCGCCTTACCAGTGCCTTAAAAACTATGGTAACAATAGTTGTCGACTCATAATAAAATAACACAAAAATCAAGGATATTGAAATCATAAGTTTCAATTTTTTTTTCCTTTAATTTTCAAATTTCCATTACCTTACATAAGCACCTAATGTAATTAGAAAATAGGTACATAAAAATAAATTGAGAATTTGGTAACTCTGTATTTCAAAACTACTATTGCTTTTATTATTTAAACACTAATTGACATAAATAATTGAGATCTTCAAAAAAACACTTAGCAATATTGTACTCAAGATAGCTTGCAAATTCTCAAAATTTACAGTCATGCTCCTGAGACTCAAAACATCAACAACGTAAGTTTCTTCTTTAGGATATTCTCAGTTTAGGACTCCATAACCATCTAGCTTTTGCTGACAACATGATGATCTTCTCTAAGGCCAACATCCTTTCTCTTGAATCCATTTTTCTTGCTTGCAATGTTTTGAAGATCTTTTAGGGTTGCGCATCAGCTCGGCAAAATCTCTCTTGTTCCTTTGGGGGGTCTCTGATTTGGTCAAAGCTTCTTAGAAGGATAAATCTGGTTTTTCTATTGGTCATCTCCCAGTCAAGTATATTTGGGCCTTGCTTTGAATCCAACTAGATTGACTGCTCATCATTATGCGAAAACGTCTCTAGTTATGGAAAGGCAAGCTTCTCTCTTATGCAGGTCAATTGATCCTTTTCAGATCGATTCTCCAATATTCATATATTTATAGGTCTGTGATTTATGGTTTGCCTCACACTATTATTAGAGGGTTAGAATCCTTATGGCTGCCTTTCTTTGGAAGGGATTGGACTCCAACAATTTTTGTCGCCCCATTAGTTAGGCTGCGGTTTGTCTCCCTAAGGATGAAGGAGGCCTTGGTTTGAGGTGCATCAAAGAGGTTAATACAGCAGTCATTATTAAGCTAATTTGGAAGATTGTGACCAAGAAGAAAAGCGTTTGGGTTGATTGGATTTACTCGGGATTTCTGTGTTGTGACTCTATCTGGACAGCTCCGGTTTTATCGGATGTATCTCATGTTTGGCGTATCTGCGTAAGATCTTATCCCTTCAATCCAGCACCCTTAGGGCTCTTACTACTCAGATAGTTGATGGCTCTTCCACCTCTCTTTGGCTGGACCATTGGCATCACCTGAGAACTCTTCTTCACTCTATTAATGCCAAAGCCATTTATAGTTTAGGTTTAACAAAACATTCCAAAGTGGCTGACATCATAAGATCTGGTTCCTGGTACCTGGTCTTCACCTCTCCTTAGCTCGAAATTATCTGGAATGCCTTGCCTCCGTCTGTTTCTACTAATCATGGTTCAGGTGATAGATCATCTATTTTTTGCTTGTTCTCTCTCCTTACAAAATGTTGGCGTAGGCAAAGGAGAATTCTCCCCTTCTAGAGGGAATGGATATGGGTAGATATGACTGGGGGGGTCTTCTATTTGTGATGTTATGGGCAAGCTCGGTTTTGGTGCTACTATCAACCAGATTTTGATGGAGAGGAATCTTAGGAAATGGAACTTCAACTCCAGATCTATTCGTCGGATTTGGGACTCCATCTCTTTTGATACTAAATCCAAGCTCTCTAGTGTAGCTTCCCCTTGTATTGACTCCCCAAGGAACACATGCGGATTATTATTTCCTAGGGTCTCCCTTTTTCTTTTGTTTAGATCCCCGTCCTCTCCCTGAGGGCTGATTTTTGTTTGTTCCCTCTCCCCTCTTTTGGGGTTACTGTATTTTTTTCTTCTTCTTTGGTAATGAATTATTTATTCATAAAAAAGGGGGGGGGGTGGGCCAAAACCAGATACTTTTTTTGGGCTGTGGGGAAACTTAGAATTGGAAAAAAAAAAAAAAAAAAAAAGAAGAAGAAGAAGAAAAAGAAAAAGAAAAAAAAAGTATGCCGAAGCTGCTGAAACCTGGTGAGATTTAGAACTCTGTGTGTGTGTGTGTGTGTGTGTGTGTGTGTTTTCAAATAATGGGTCATGAATCATGATAACCTTATTTTCTAGGTATTAGAACATGCTGGTTAGAATTTATTGCAAATTTTGTTTGGCCCTATTGTTGGGATAATAAGCTGCCATCTCAAGTTTTAACATCTTTTGCATGACTTCTTTGTTGTTGATGCTGAAACTTAATATCCTATATTCACTCATGGTGCCACCTGAGTTGAAACAAAATCCTATGCGAAACATAAGGAAGTTCAGATTTTGGCGAAATTGTGACTCATTTCAGCGATATTTTGATTCATTTTGGGGACATTTCAATGATTTTGGTCATATCACTTCATTTCGTTGAAGCAAGGTTTCAACAAAATTTTGATTCAATTCCAAGGTTCTAAATCTCGGGTTTCAACTTTGGTTAAAACCAAAATATAGGTAAAAAAAACCTGCGAAATTTTGGGGAAATCAAGTACTTTTCTGGGCTGTGGATACCTTGGTTTCGACTCTCAAAAAGTGTTTTTCTTTTTTCCTATCTGACATTTTTGTTTACAACCTATTTTTTAACCTTTTAAATCTAATCTGTGAACTACTTTTAGAAAGAAAATAAAAACCCAAAATGGTACTTGTGGTGTTAACCCAATTTTGCTGGTGTACTCTGAATGATGTTGTACACTAGCCTTGTTAATTTTGTATACACATTAAGTCTACATATAACTTAGATACTAGAAATGTAAATAAGCTATTAAAATAATCAAAACATCTAAACTTGGATAGTGAATTAGTCATACAACGCTTACCACTCAATACCAAGAATTTCTTGGCACCTCCAATCCACAAGGTCCGTACCAGCGCATGAGTCGTAGCCGCTCCTCTGGATGCAACACATGAATCCTATGACATAATTTGGATGATCCAATTGTTCTGAAAGTCCATCACTGTCACCTATAAGCTCCATCATCAACATGTTACAAACTTACAGGTATCCCAACCTAGGGAATGCCTTACTGAGACTCTGAGGATGTGGAGGTGGCACATATGGTTGTTTTGAAAGAATTCTATTATATTTACTACCATGGGGGGAAAATGGGTTTACCTTGAAGCTCCAAGAAGTCCTCTCTAGGTTGATCTTGGTTGATAATGCAAGATCGTAGAAGAAGATTACAGAAACTTGAGCAAAAATTGATGTTTTGTGGCCAAATTCCGCCTTTCCTGGTTAAAACCCATGAAATTTGTGAGATTCTGTCGAAATATGGGAAACACTGTATGTTTCCATTGAAACATGTCACTTATTTAAGCGTGGGTTGGGCCAGTTTGGTGGAACCATACGAAACTATGGGAAATTTGGTTGAAACCAGTAACATTCCCTGGTTTCATCTTAGGCCATACTGAAACTGTGAAATTTCGGGGAGATTTAGAACCATGCTCAGTTCAACAAAATTTCATATGAGATCTCCAAAAGTGCTAGAAACTTCAATATTTTTGGGCTTTATTTTGCTGTTGAATCAAGTCTTAGCGGTCAACTGTGGAGTATTCACTTCAACATTTGGGTGGATTTGAAGCATCATGTGGCCAAATTTTCCCAAATTTCAAATTTCCCACCTATAGGGCTGTTGTGATGGACTTTGAGAGATTCTTCAGGCAGAGGATGAAATAGTCTTCGGCTCTTCGCATTTCATAGGGTATGAAGACAAACAACCACTTTGGGAATTTTTTTTTCCAGTCAAATGATTCAAACAATTGTAAACATAATAGGAAATCCTTGAAGTTTTTAGGGAAAATTTTCAGGTTTTGGCCAATAAAGTAGACAAAATTTTGGTGGGATTTCGACCATTTTGCCGAAATGTTTCAGTTTTGGGCTAGGTCAAAATGGCCACTGAAATCTAAATAATGAACCTCTTAAGTTGTAACCACGATAACCAACCTGAAAATTATTGATTGAACTTTATTGCATAGTGTTGGATTGACATCTGCTGACTTAATTTTTTTCTTCAGATAGGTACATTATAGAAGGGTGGGGGGAATGTAACAGCCAAGAGACTCAAACTAGGAACCTCCTGGTGAATGTGGGCTTTGCACACCACAACCTCACCAACTATCGATCATACCAAGCATAAGCATTTATTGGAACTTTCTGAACAGCTGAAGTAGATTAATATAACTACACCAGTCTCTAAAGCTCAGCATTCTGTTCTTCAAGCATTGCATTGTGGTTGTTATGTGATAAGTTTAGTTTGACTTGATTCTATGGAATCTTCTATGTCCTACTCCTATATCAATTTTCGATAGAAAAATGAATGAATGGTCTAGAAAAAGATGGTTAGTAATTTAGTTATTAGTAGATGTGAATGCATATAGAGCTCTATTTATGTGGTAAACTAACCCATAATTGGTTGAAGGGCTGCAAGCTTGTTATTCTGACCCTTGGTAGACAGATACTGCAATTGAGAATGTGGTTGTCTATGGCCTAGTCATTCTAGGCTTCTAGGACTAGTTGCCACTCCATATATGTTTTCCTGTAACTTAGGCATTTCTCTTGGGAAGTTTTCTTTGTTAGAGATATTAGTTATGTTACTTTAAGGGTAGTATTGCAATTTATCTCATTATGTTTTATTTTCCTTTTCCTCCTTAGGGAGGTATGTGTAATTTCCCTCCTTAGGGAGGTTTGTGTAATACCTTGTAAATATATTAGTAAAGTATATATTGGTGTAAGTGAGATTTCTCTCACAACACACTATTCCAACATACTATCGATTCCCTCTCTTCTCCCTCTTCTACTTCTCCATCTTTTTCATCATCTCACATCTCATTGTTCCTCTCCATTCACATATTCTAACTTGGTATCAGAGGCATCTTGTAAGGTTGGTTTCAGAGTCGAACTACTAGTCTCCTTCCTTCTTCTCTTCTCTTTGGAACCCTAGGTTACAAAGGGGTTCCAAGGAAAGGGACTTTTATGTAAGAAGATTGAAGAAACCTTGAGGGAGGAATGCGAGGAGAACATAGACACCAAGGGGAGTTTTCCTTTGAAGAAAGGGACACTTATAGGTTGCAAGAACCAAAACCAGGCTTAGGTAGCTCACCGCCAGTCTTGGAATATTTTTTTCCCTTTCTCTCTCATCTGGTCAGCTTTGGAGCTGAAACCAGGCCCATTTGGATCGCCTAGGGTGTAGTATTAACCCTCTTGGTCTCGTTACAGGTCTCCTTGAGTTGGGCAGCCACAACTCAAAAATATCAGTCCATATAGGGTACCACCTGCCCTGTTTTTGGTGTTTTTTACCTCCAAAATATTGTTTGTGATGCTTCCGACTGCTATTTGCTTGTGAGGTATGATGTTTAAGGCTATTAAGCTCCTATGTTATGATCTTACACCTTGAAGAAAGTAGATGTTGTGAATTCCTTTGAAGTGTATGCTTGGATTGGTGGCTGGTTTTTTTTTTTTTGGTTCAGGGAAAGCAATTTTTTTGGGTAGAAGTGTGTACTCCCCACCTTGTGTGTGACCCTTTACTACAATATGTCTAATGAGAGTGGTCATGGAGCCCTTTTTGGAGATATTTCAACTAGTGCATCTAGTGGTTCTACTCATTCTACTCCAATGGTTTTTGATAATCCACATACTCAGATCTCTATTGTGAAGTTGGACAACACCAACTATTTAGATTGACCTGATTCTGTGAAGCTTTCCTTGCGGAGTAGGGGAAAGTTAGGATATGTAACAAGTACTGTTAAGGCTCCTAGCCCGGATGACCTGACATATCTAAAGTGGGAGACTGAAAATTCCACTGTTATGACATGGCTGATTTTGGAGCGTGTTCTTATTTTACTTGGTGGGTTGAATCCCAAGTATGAGCCAATCCGGATATAAATATTGGGCCAGTCTCTTGATGAAGTGTGTAGTTATTTGCAGAGTGAGGAGACCAGGCGGGTGGCCATGGCACGTGCTTCTCCTCTTGAGCGGTAAGCTCTTACTACTAGCTCTCAGAAGGATTAGCGTGGTGGTGGCTGAGGCCAAGACCAACCTCGTGGGGATGATAAACGTTGTGATCGTGGGAAGTCTGGGCACACTAAAGATAGATGTGGGTTCTTCATAGTCAACCTCCTAGTATGCGTGGTGATACTAGTGGTGCCCGTGGTGGACGTAATGGGGGAGCTAGAGCCCACAATGTTGAGGCCGAGCATGCTACTACAGGGTCTACTCCTAGCCCACAGGCAGAGCACAGTTCCATTAGGGAGGACATTACAACATTTCGCAGGTTCATGTCTCAACTGGGAGTCTCATCATCTTCTTCTTTTACAATGCCAGATTCCTCAGCTTCCACATTGCAAGTTTCCTCATCTGCCCCCTCCACAACACCATCTTGGGTTATTGATTCTGGTGCTATGGATCTATGACTGGTACGTCCCATTATTATGATACGTACTCTATTTTGTTCCGGTAGAGATAAGGTCAGGGTTGCTGATGGCTCCCTTTCCTCCATTTCTGGTAAAGGCAGTATTCCTATTACTTCCTCCATTTCTCTTGGTTCGGTTCTTTACCTGTAATCTCTTGTCTGTGAGTCATCTAACAAAATCCTTAAACTGTCGTCACTTTTTTTCCTTCTCATTTTCTCTTTTAAGATTTGGTGATGAAGAGAAAGGACATCCATCTTTTGTTGTTTTGAGGAAACAATTACTTCATTTATTTGCTTCTTTTCCCAATTCTCATGTCTTTAATTGTGAACCATGTATCTTTGCTAAACATTTTCGTTCTTCTTATCCTTATCATGGTAATAGATCTATTGTTCCTTTTCACATTGTGCACTCTGATGTTTGGGGGCCCTCTACTACTACATCTTTACTTGGTTTTTGTTACTTTGTATTTTTTGTTGATGATTTTTCCCGTGCTACTTGGACTGTTATGATGAAGCACAAGAGTGATGTGTATGATGCCTTTAAAATTTTTTATCATATGGTATGTAGACAAAATGACACCAAAATTAAAATTGTTCGTTCTGACAAAGGGGGGGAGTATATGTATGGGGGTCTTCAAGACTTTTTTACTGACCATGGCATTATCAATCAACTAGCTTGTATTGACACACCCCAACAAAATGGGGTAGCTGAGAGGAAAAACCATCATTTGTTGGAGGTCAGTAGGAGTCTTTTCTTTGGCATGCATATTCTTAAAACCTTTTGGTCTGATGCTCTTCTTACTGCTGCTTATTTGATCAACCGTATGCCAACACAACTCCTTAGCTCCAAAACTCCCTTGGACATCTTGTCTCCTCACTCTTCTTCTTTCTCTCTTCCACCCAAAGTGTTTGGGTGTATCTGTTATGTCCATGTTAATAAGTATTCTCGAACTAAACCGAGCCCCAAGGCACTTAAATGTATCTTTCTTGGCTACTCCTTCACTACCAAGGGATACAAGTGCTAGCATCCTTCTTCCAGATGAAGGCTTCTCTCTAAAGATGTCACCTTCCTTGAGTTTGCACCTTGTTTTGTCTCTCCTCAGCATCCTTTTCAGGGGGAGCATAATGGAGGTGAAAAGGCTACTAATGAGATCCCTTTTCTTTCCCCATTGCATCTCTCCTTTTATGTTTGACATTGGGAAACACAAGGAAGTGGATATTATTGATGTTGGTGATCATTCAAGAGGTGGTTCAGGTTCAGGTAATGAAAAGGAGATCATTGTGTACACAAGGAGGAACAAGAAGACCTGCTATAAGTCCTCTTTGAATCCAACTCCTGAGATCCACCCTCCTCAGTCAGGTAATATCCTTCCTTCCACATCATAGTTAGATCTTCCTATTGCTATTAGGAAGGGAAAGCGAGCTTGTACTAATCCTATGGCCCAGTTTGTTTCCTATGACTCTCTATCCCCTGCAGGTGTTACATTTACTATTTCTCTCTCATCTGCTTCTATTCCCAAGAATGTTTCTGAAGCTATGTCTGACCCAAAGTGGAAGCAAGCCATGACTGAGGAAATGATGACCCTTGAAAAAAATTGTACCTGAAAATTGGTTGACCTTCCAAGGGGGAGAACTCCAGTTGGATGAAGGTAGGTCTACACAATCAAGTACTAGTCAGATGGTACTATTGAGAGGTACAAAGCAAGGCTGGTGGCAAAAGGATACAATCAAGTGTATGGGATTGACTATCACGAGACATTTGCTCTTGTGGGTAAGCATAACACCATAAGTGTCCTTTTATCTCTGGCAGCAAATAAGGTTTGACTATTGTATCAGCAAACTCCTCCTGCTGCAGGAAATGTGTGTCTTCTCAAGAAGGCTATGTATGGTCTTAAACAATCTCCAAAGGCCTGATTTGAAAGGTTCCGACAGGCCATCCTGAAGAATGGCTATTCTCAAAGTTAGGCTAACCACACTCTGTTCACTAAGCGTGGTAATGGCACCATCACATCTTTGATTGTATGTTGATGACATTGTGGTTACTGGAGATGACAACTCTAAGATAGCCAATCTAAAAAACTACTTAGCCCAACAGTTTGAGATTAAGGATCCAGGATCCTTATAGCATTTCGTGGGGATTGAAGTGTTTAGATCCAAGAAGGGCGTAAATATATGCCAAAAGAAGTTTATTCTAGACCTCTTGAAAGAAACATGAATGTTGGGCTGCAAGCCTTCAAGTTCTCCTATTGAGCAGAATCATAAGCTGGGGGGAAGATACTGGCCGTTCTCTTCTTGATATAGGGAAATATCAAAGGCTAGTTGGGAAGCTGATTTATTTGTCCTAGACTTGTCCATACATTACTTATGCAGTGGGGGTGGTGACTGGTGAGTCAGTTTATGCATGCTCCCAAGAGTGGGCACTTGGATGCGGTTTACATCATCCTCTGGTACTTGAAGTCCTCTCTAAGAAAAAGACTACTTTTTGCCAAGCATAACCACATGAGGATAGAAGGCTTCACTGATGCAGATTGGGCTGGCTCAGTCTTTGATAGGAGATCTACATCAAGCTATTGTACATTTGTAGGTGGAAACCAAGTTACATGGCAGAGCAAGAATCAATCTGTGGTGGCTCGGTCTAGTGCAGAGGCAGAATTTAGAGCCATGGAGTGTGTGAGCTTCTCTGGTTGGGAAGACTAGTCCAAGAATTAGGTTTTGATGGGTTTTGATACTGAGACACTTATGAGGCTTTATTGTGACCATGCTGCCATAAGTATAGCCCACAACCCTGTGCAGCATGACAAGACGAATCACATAGAGGTGGACAGACACTTCATTAAAGAGAAGATTGACATTGGTTACATATGCACACATTTTTTGAGGACTGGAAATCAGCTGGCTGATATCTTCACAAAGGGTCTTCTTCATCATTAGTTTAGTTCTCTACTGTCCAAGCTGGGAATGCATGATATTTATTCTCCAGCTTGAGGGGAGTGTCAGAGATATTAGTTATGTTACTCTAAGGGTAGTATTGTAATTTATCTCATTATGTTTTATTTTCCTTTTCCTTCTTAGGGAGGTATGCGTAATTTCCCTCCTTAGGGAGGTTTGTGTAATACCTTGTAAATATATTAGTAAAGGATATATTGGTGTAAGTGAGATTTCTCTCACAACACTATTCCAACATACCATTGATTCCCTCCCGTCTCCCTCTTCTACTTCTCCATCTTCTTCCTCATCTCACATCTCATTGTTCCTCTCCATTCACATATTCTAACTTTCTTTTCCTAACCCACCAAATACCTCTTTAAGGGTGCCATATGCTTTCTTTAGGTCAGTTAAAATGTTAAATCCATATGAAATGCACTGGTAGTTTCTTGGTCTGATCGATAGTTCCACTCGGATTTTTTTTTTTTTTTTTTTGGGGTGTGGGGTTATGCCTATAGTGTCATTGGCCTTCTTCATTCTGAATTCTCCAGCCTTTTCTTATGTGGTTAACAAATATGTCAAAATAATTTATGGGATTGAATTCCCTGTCTGGCTGCATAGCATATGCTAGTGCCTCCCTGTGTCTGTCTCTCTCCTCCCACAATGTACGGCAGATTTGTCATTTTCGTAGGAGCAAGGAGAGAGAGAGAGAGAGACAGGTAGGTCCTAGATTGCGGTGCACAGCCTGGGAGCATTCTTTTCCCCATAAATTATACAGTACATCTCTTCATACAAGAAGTATTTGTGTATGTAGTTGCTTCCTACTTCATAGATGGCTATCCAGAGGCCAGAGCAGAGATTGCAATATTTCTCTTGCCCTTCTCTTTTCTCGAGGTTACTATTCATGTGTACTGTTCACAGTCCCAGAGCAGCCCCCTATCTCTTCTCTTTCTTCTTTTTTGGAGGCTGCTGAAATTATCGAATCAGCAAACCTTTTCAACCTTATTTTATCAGGAAAATACTTCAGATCTGGGCTTGTGGAGCAGCCGATCTGATCTTTTATTCCTAATCAGGGCTCTAGGATGGCTGGTTGTGCTTTACCTGCTTTGTTATTTGTTAATGTTGATAAATTTACCGAATAAAAATAAAATAGAGAAAAAAGATGTCTTGGAATCTAATGAATCAAATTTCTTATGATCTACGATTGGTGATGGATTCTTTATCCAATTTACAAATTCAATTTATCTGAATGATTTTCTTCTTGTAATTTGTTGAATGAAATTGCAGGTACAGTCAGTATGACAGTGCAAAAGAAACTTTTGAGGTTATCTCAGACTATGAAAGCATGCTTGATCTATTTATATGCCATCTAAACCCCAGTGCCATGCGTCGTCTTGCTCAGAAGTTGGAAGAAGCTGATGCTGATTCAGAATTGAGGCGTTACTGTGAACGAATTTTAAGAGTTCGATCAACTGGGTGGACACAGGGCATTTTTGCTAATTTTGCTGCCGAAAGCATGGTTCCTAAGGGGCCAGAATGGGGTGGAGGAAATTGGGAAATCAAGACACCTACCAACTTGAAGGATATACCTCAGTGGGAGCTGGCTGGAGAGGTGATGCCATATATGAAAACCAATGATGGTACCATTCCATCTATCATAGCGGACCATATTGGTGTTTACCTGGGTGCTATTAAGGGAAGGGGCAATGTGATAGAAGTACGGGAAGATAGTTTGGTTAAAGCCTTTACCTCTGCAGGGGGTGATAACAAAGCAGATGGCTTTCAAGCTTCCATGGTTCAGCCCAAGGGAGTGACTAATGCTCAGGAGGGAGCTTTGTCTGGACTGGAAGCCCTTACCAAAAAATCAGCAGGTGCCACTGCAGCAGATGAGCAGGCAAAAGCAGAAGAAGAATTTAAAAAATCACTCTATGGTGCGACTGCTGATGGTAGCAGCAGTGAAGAGGAGGAGGGAGCTTCAAAGACCAAAAAGCTACAAATTAGGATACGTGACAAACCAATTGCATCTGCAACAGTTGATGTCAATAAGATCAAGGAAGCCACCAAGCAGTTTAAACTTGGTGAGGGTTTGGGCCTCCCCATGAGTAGGACCAGGTCATCAGCAGGTGGATCCCAAGATTTGGCGCTGACTTTATCCCAGTCGGCTTCTGCAGCCACTGCTACTGTGTCAGCTCCTACAGTTACTCCTGCTGCCGATTTATTTGGAACTGACACATTGGTACAAGCTACTCCTGTTGGACAGCCAGCTCCAACGGGTCCAGGTGTTGGCATTACTGGTAGACCTATCCCTGAGGATTTCTTCCAGAATACCATATCATCTCTTCAGGTTGCAGCTTCTTTACGTCCTCCTGGGGCGTATATGAACAGATCAGATCAGGAGTTTCAAGGGGTTGAAGGAAACAAGGTAACCACTAACCAGATAAATCCTGCTGCTGATATAGGTCTCCCAGATGGTGGTGTTCCCCCTCAAGCACCTCAACAACCTGTTGTTCCAGTTCAGTCCATTGGACTTCCAGATGGTGGCGTTCCACCCCAATCTATGAATCAGGCTGTCAACCCAGTGCTACAAACCCAGTATCAGACTACTCAAGTTTCAACATCACAACCGCTTGATCTTAGTGTACTCGGAATTCCAGTATCTGCTGATGCTGGCAAACCTCCTGCAAATACTACTCAACCAGCAGCTGTTCGCCCTGGACAGGTAATTATTCTTTTTCGTCGTCTTATTCTTATATTTGTTCCATGTATCAAGGATCTGATTGGAGAAATAAAAGCCCCATGCTGATGAGAAGTGAACAAGAGGGTAAAAATGAAATAGAAAAGTCACAGTAGCATTTCCACACCATAATACAAAGTGGTCCCAATGACCCTTTCCCTATTTAAGAAATCCTCCTAATCATTTAACAATAATGGGATGTTCAATGTTGAGGCCGGTAAATAATAAGGAAGAGGAAGAGAAAGAGAGATGGCTGTAACTTTGGGAGTCACACCCCTTAGCGTTAGGACTGCCCTCTTCATTCAATATACATGGCAAATAACTTAACAAGGTCAGAACAGGAAATAAACACCAAAAGAGAAAAAGACAAACACCCCTAATGGGGAGAGGATTCGAGATTAGCGCTAATCACGATTTCTAACAGGCATTTTTTTTTTTTTTGGGGGGGGGGGGGGGGGTGGGGGATAATTTGAGATAATGTCTACATATGCTTCTTTTCCAGGGAGTCATCAAGAACCATAGCAAGCGGTTCTCTGTTAAGTTTTAAAATGTTTTAACTACTTGAAAATTTGGAGAGACTATCAAAAAGCTACTATCCTATACTAGGATAAGCATTGGCATGCAGTCAAATTTCATTTTATATTTTTAAAATAATTTTTATTTTTAGACACAGTATGCATTGGTTTGTTTAGCATGATACATGTTAGCGTTTTCTGATTTACTTTTGACATTTCCAAATGATATAATTATGAAAAGCCTTGTCTCAACCAGCACATAATCAGGTTATATTCCCCAGTTGAATAAGACCTCGTTGGCTAATCATATTTTCTTTCAACACTTCAATCTAGGCCATTTTTTGGCCTTCACACTTCAAGTTTGCACCGCATTAGTACTGTGGATTTTCCAGTCTTTATTAACATGGCTGAACCATTTCAACGAAGTTTCTCTCAAAGACATTATATTCTCATTCTATCCCACCTAATGTTGACTCATCCATTCAATATCCTTATGCCCAGTGTTCTTGTAGAGGAAACTTTGGCCTCATATAAAGTTCAATACACCCACCAACGGTAACTTTTACTAATAAAAATGCCTCTTCATTAACTTAGTAACAAAAATAATATGAAAGGAAGAAACTCTCTTTTGGTTCATTTCCTCTTCTCTCTTGCATTAGCAAACTTTTCTTTTTCGCAGGTACCACGTGGGGCTGCAGCATCAGTATGCTTCAAAACTGGACTTACGCATCTTGAGCAGAATCAACTTACAGATGCATTATCATGTTTCGATGAAGCATTCCTGGCATTGGCCAAGGATCAGTCTCGTGCAGTTGACATTAAAGCTCAAGCCACTATCTGCGCTCAGTATAAGATTTCTGTTGCTCTACTTCAGGTATTAATATTAATATGAACTCATGTGCAGTTGTTAAATTAAAGTTGTAAGCTCAGCTAGCTGATGCTTCTTCTTGAAGTAGTCTTTGCATTTTTTAGATCCTTTTTTTTTGGTTAAGATTTTATTATTTCTTTCAAAAGCTAAAAGATACGATAAATGATTCGGTAGGGAATCTAGAATATTTGGCAGGGTCATTCAATAGACTTTTTCAGCCTAGTTTGCTTCCTATTGTTGGACATAGAGAAGTTAGATCCATATGCAATTTGCACCATCTATTAACCAAATGGGAGGTCAAACATGCCAAATTCTTGGCAATAGGCTTCAGGGGTGAACAAATCAGTGAAGTTCTTTCAACCAGAGCTCACAAAACCTTGCTTTTATACTAAAGTCACCGTAATTATGCTTGTTTTGATGTTTTGCCTTCTGTTTTGTCTCAGTAGCTTTGAATTTAGAAAAATTAGAAATAAGTGAGATTCCACTGATATTTTTCCAAAATTACAAACTATACTTGCAAAAAATCTGATACTACTGTTATTCGTAAGCTTTTTTTTTTTTTTTTTACTTTACCTTTGAAGGGAATTTTTTCCTGCCTTTTTCTTTAGAAGTCATACAAAGTGGCCATTTAAATCTTCGGTTAGTTCTGTCAGGTTTATTATTTTTCTTCACTGGTTTAGATTGTAGTTTACTGGTCACTTTGGATCTATTTTTAAGCGGGCCTCGGCGCAACAGTACGGTTGATCCATATAACTTGGTGATCTAGGGTTCTATCGGGGAACAGCCTATCTGCAAAATGGGGGTAAGGCATCTGCCGCTTCCCAGACCCTGCTGTGGCAAGAGCCTCGTGCTCAGGGTACACCCATTATTTTTTTGTTTTGGATCTATTTTTAAGTGGGTTTTCTTAAGGGGACATGGCTTTGTTTAATTTGACCCTTTATTGTTTGGTGGGTGCTATTATGTACCGGGAAGCTAACCCTATCCCTAAATGGATGGAATGTTTTATTTTGGTTGATTGGTCATCCCATAACCTTAAGGATTACTCTCATTCCATGTCGCAAACTTCAGTGAGGTTTTAATCATGACTGCAAATATAATTACCTAAACTTGTACTAAAAACTAAATTCTTATACAAGAACTGCCTTCAAAGTTCAAATGCTCATGGCAGATATAAAAAGATGCAAGACATTAAATGTTTGACCTTTCCGTTTGGTCAAGGTGCAGAGTTTTTTTTTTCTCAATTTTTTAGGACAGACCGCTCTTTTGGCTTGTGCTACATTCATGTCTTTTGGGATTCATCCCCCTTTCCTTCTTGCTATAGGATTTTCTTTATGATTGACCACCTGTGTAGTCTACAATTCAGAGATAATTCTGTAATGTCAAATTACATAAATCATTCTGATTAAAGAGTCTACACACTCCATCCGTATTGCTATTTAATTTGCCATTAGATTTTTTAAATATGTATTGTTCCACCTGGAGAAGCTGATAAATCTTTGTTCTCATGATGATCAATCATTTGGATTTCTATAACAGGAAATAGGACGGCTTCAAAAGGTCCAGGGCCCCAGTGCAATCAGCGCTAAAGATGAGATGGCAAGGCTGTCTCGTCATTTGGGTTCATTGCCACTTCTTGCAAAGCATCGGATAAACTGCATCAGGACAGCTATAAAACGAAACATGGAGGTGCAGAACTATGGTTATTCAAAACAGATGCTTGAACTCCTCCTGTCCAAAGCACCGGCAAGTAAGCAAGACGAGTTAAGGAGCCTCATTGATATATGTCTTCAGAGGGGATTGACCAACAAGTCTATTGATCCATTAGAAGATCCTTCCCATTTTTGTGCGGCCACACTTAGCCGCTTATCAACCATTGGACATGATGTCTGCGACCTCTGTGGGGCCAAATTCTCGGCTCTTACAGCCCCTGGATGCATAATCTGTGGTATGGGAAGCATCAAAAGGTCAGACGCTCTTGCAGGTCCAGCACCTGTTCCTTCCCCATTTGGTTGACATCTATGTACTATTCATGGGTTCGGTTTCTCTGACTGAAGTGTTGTTGGAAAGAAAAGCATGAAGTTACTGCAACGCAAAAAAAAAAAAAAAAAAAATGAGCATAGATTAAATTACAACTTACAAGGTTTTCCCCTTTTTTATCCTTTTTTGCTCTGTTTTTTTTTTTTGGGGGGGGGTGGGGTGGTGTTGGTGGTTGTATAATATATGGGTTTCTTCATTACTGATATTTCCCCTTTCCCATTTTATTTGTTCTTCCACTTCTCATTTTCATTTGTATCTCCCTTATTTTTAAGTTCCAATAGATCTTCTAATAGTGTAGAGTTTCTGTTCCCACTCCAAATGAAACCTCGTTCAAATTGGTTGGGACTGGCTACACGAAGCCAGTGCTACCTTGTTCATTATATCCTGTTTGGCAGATTTTAAAATTTCGATACTGTTTAAGCATATGATTCTGATAGGAGGAGCAGGGTCCAGACCTGCCCTCACCAGGAAGGAAAATAGCATGCCCTCCTATGATTGGCAGGTGGCAGTTTAGATGGGGTTGAAATTTTGTATTTAAGTGGATCTCAAATCCCCTTATGTAACTGTCAAATTTATGTGTAATCTGTATTTGCCAAGTGTGAACAAGAGTATTGTGAAAAAAAAAATCTGGGCCTACCGAAAGGATTTCATTTGGGTATGAGAGGATAAATTGAATCTCAGTTGGAAATTTGATATGATTTTTAAGGGAAAATGCTGGGCTCACCACCCATGTGCCGTAAGTTAGCCATCGCCGTCTCTCTCTTTCCCTTTTAAAACTACCCTTCCTTTCATGTATGAATTTGATGCCCATCCTGAAGCCCCATTGATGCCATCTACTAGTTTATTGTATATGAACATTGTGTCTATTCCTCACCTCTTTAATAAATATTTAACGAAATAAAGTTTTTTTTCCGTCACTACACTTGTGTGCTTGTGTCTCCTCCTTGCCTCCCATAGATTAAGGTCATCTTGGTATTGTTTTTTATTTTTTATTTTTTTTTTCATAAAAATAGTTTTAATTGCATTTGGTATCATTTATGGAGTTTGTTTTCATTTAAAAAAAAAATAATGATAAAACACAAAAACCAAAAAGAGATCAAGAGTCATTTACGTGTTTTAGCCAAAATTGATTTTTAGTTATTTTTGCATTGAACTTTAATGAGCACACGTGCTTAAAGTCCTAATATGGAGGAGTAAAATAGTCATTTGCTTTATAATTAGAAATTCAAGCCCCTTGTCCCCTCTTCTTTAGTCCAAAGTGGAAAAAGAGAATTATAAAATAAATGGGTAAAGGAATCTCTCATCCATTTCTTTAAAAAACCATCTTGCACATAGAGATGTCAAACTATTTTTCACAAAAAAAACCATTTTTGTTAAGTAATTATCAAATCATTTTTATGTTTTGATAAAAATGATTTTCATTAATGATTTATGTTAATTAAGTAAAAATCAAAAAGAAAAATGATACCAGAGAGGACCTAAACCAATAAGGGAGCATTGACTGAGTCTCATGCAAGTAGAATATTCACACTCCAAAGGGAGAGAGCACTTCCCATGCCTAATTGTTTGGTTTTCATCAACCTTTTATGCGGCAGAAAATAGATACTAGGTGTATTGGTCTACTTTCAAGGTGAAAGTGTATTGGAATCTATTTCTCTTTGACAAATGGAATAGGAATTTGGGTCTGATATAGGGACATTCACTTAGATGTACATGTGAGAATCCAATATTTGTCCCATTTTTTGTCGTTACAAAAGTGAAGAGGGGTATATATGAAAACAAAAGGGATAAGTGTTGGATCTTCATATATATGTCCGGATGAATAAACATGTTGTAGATCCAAACTTATGGAAGAGGGGATCTAATATTAGCCTGTTAGGTGTGGTCAAATGGTTTTGCATGTGGGTCAGGTCTCCTTTTGTCAAAGTTCTATCAAAAAAGAAAGAAAATTCTATTTTTAAGAGAGAGAAAAGATGCCATCATGAATGTAAATAATTTGTGCCTTGTGATCTGCAGTGTGCAGATGAGATAGGAGTAAAACATCCAAGTGCACAGGGTTTGCAGACCTAGACAAACCAGCAAAACTGGTTTAAAATTGTGTTTGTTTAGGCATTTCACTGAGAATACAACCTAACCCAGCTCATCAGGTTTTACTTTTAAGAACATGGCTGCTGTCTAGCCTGCACAAACCCATGCAAATGTTTTGCTTTTATTCTATAGGAGCCAATCATGTACTTACTAGTCATGAGAAGGCCATTCTTCACTCTCTACACTAATGGAATTCAACCAGATCAAGTAATAGTTAGCCTTAGCATATATGGCAAGATATGGGTACCAGTGAATCAGATTATCAGGTGTCACCTGTCCTTTCTTTTGTTAAGCACTTTGTTCCTTGCTTCAGTATAGTTTATGCTAGTCTGACTAGGGAGGAAGAGGACCACTTAACCTTTGCCACTATTATTTTCTTGAGGATGGGACATGGAACAAAGTAATATGTAATATTCCAAAGTATCTAGCTTTTGCTTGAACATGTAAATTGTTCTGCAACTTTTGCAAAGCTGTCTCCCTTTTCAATAGTTCATTTGATTCCATAGACTGTGATATGAGATACTACCTGCTACCACCCCTCCTAGTAGTAGCTTTGGCTATTTTAGCGATAAAAGTACAGTACCATGACCCATATCTTGAAACAACAACAGTCAACAGCAATACATGAAGTCACCCCACCCACCCCCACACCACCCCCCCCCCCAAAAAAAAAAAAAAACTTTGTGATTTCCTTCTCATTTGGGTTTTTTTAATTTCCCCCTCTTTAATGCTATGTTTGTTTAGGCATATAGCAACTATAAAAGAAAATAGGGAGGGAGGAGGTAATGTAAGCCATTGTTTTTTCTGGAGCTAGCGGCTCAACTAATGAGAGGGTTGGGATGAAAGAGGTATAGGAGACGTTTTCAAAGGGAAGAGAGATGTAGACATAGATCGGGGTATACTGACACAGACTCAGTCTTTTCCCAAGAAAATTTTATCATAAATTTAAAATCTTGCACCAACAACTTTTACAGATCGGATCAATTTTCTTCGGTTCCTTATTCCATTTTGACCCAATTTGTATTTGGTTTAGATCCTCTTTTAGGTGTTTGGACTAACTTTTTACATCTCCACCCCCCCCCCTCTCTCTTCCACACCCCCACCTGAAAAAAAAAAAAAGACCAATTAAAAAATAAGTATTTAATTGAGTCATTCTTAAAATTAAAACCAAACCAAGTCGAAAAAATATTTCAGATTTTAAAATAAAAACAATTTATCTTGATTCCATTCAATTTTAAAATGACAGATTTCAATTTTCGATTCTAAATTGATACCTTTATCCATACGCTCTTAAAAAAAACATTTATTGAAATAAAAGAACACATGTCATCAGCTATAGGTGAAATTTGCACGGCATGGTAAGTGATTCCAGACTCCTTCCTTTCGGAGGGAGGGAGGGAGAGAGAGAGAGAGAGAGAGAACGGACCATTTGAGGGATCATTGGATAGCACTTTGAATCTTTTCTGTGGATCTTAGTCTGGACTCTACTCCTCTTTAGATGACACCAACAAAGAAGATGACGCGAGCCACGCATGGGTGTCCCCCTCTGCCTAGAAAATAGTTTTGTCCAGTTAACAGGATAGGGAAGCCATTTGACACTAGAAATGGTAGTTTTCGTTGGCCATCTGTCAATGTGTCTTCATAAATTTGACTATGATAGCACTCAAACAGCCAAGGCACAATCATTTAGGAACTCTACACAGTATACCAGTAGTACACCCATCAGACTCATGCAGCACTGCTTGCACTGCTTGCACTGCTTGCACCATTAGTAGCTTAACTGTCAACACCATCCCTTCCTTGTCTTGCATTATCCACTTGGTTTACTAATCCATCAGACCCAGTGCAAGTCAAATCTAAACTGGGTTCTTCCATAACCCATCAAGGGTGGTCCTCTGTTGATAACCATAACTCATCAAAAGGGTGGCCCTCTGTTGATAAATTCTTGCTTAAATCCGAAACACTGAAGAAAAAATGGATTTTGGCTCATAGGCCTGATTCAAAATGAAAGTTCTGTTTTTCTAGTAGCTTATGGATTAAGTTTTCAGACCCACAACCTGGTGTCTGTAATGAGTATTTCCATCGTTCTCTCCTCTCCATTGGTTCTTTAGGAATATATGAACATAGTAGGAAACTCATTGGGTCAGGAATACTTAGAAATGCAGCCAAAACCCCTTCATGGAAGAAAAGGAACATTCCTCACATAATTACATACAAATGGAGAGATTATATATTTACTTTTCCCCTTTTTTTTTTCCCTATTGCTGGTATAGTACTTATCCATCCCAAGAGCCCCCAAAAGTGCATATATACCAAAGATTATGCTGAGAAAAGTAGAGCTCCTAGTGGTGTATAAGGTACCTAAAACTGAATTCATATGGTGTTACTTTTACTAACTGCAAAAGAGGTTCCCTTTTCCTTCTCTCAATGCACTTGACAGCATCCTTCCTGAGTTCATCGGGTAGCTGCAGGCAGATCCAGTCCAGAAAAGAATCCAAATCTTTTGCAAAGTCTAGCAGATACCAGTCCAACAACTTGGGGATCACTAATTTGTTTGCTGTTGAGATACCAATTGTTGCTTGTAGATAGTCTCTCTTTGCTTCTTCTAGCTCATTTTCAACTTGAGATGCAGTGTACACTCTTACCTTCATTTGAGACAAGTACTTATCAGAAGCAGCATAGACATAGTTTAATCATAATAATACCTAATTTTCACAAAGAACAAAGCTGCAAATAACAATTATAGCTTGAACAATTTAATATACTTTTAGAATGAACTTACAGCAGGAGAGGACCAGCTACCACAGGAGAGGGCAAATGTAACCAAAGGTTCAGACCATTCTAGTCCAAATGTGCTCCTGGCTGCCATCTCATCACTTTTTGCACCTTTAGTGTGGGACTGATGAGAAATCAACCACACCCATCCACCCCACAAAAATAATAAATAAACTCAGAAATTCAAAGTTCCATACATCAGAAAGAAAAAATCTTTTTCCAAATTGCTTAGAAAAGCTAATACTTTGTAAAGAATAGAACTTACATAGTTTGAGTGATAAGGCAATCTCAAAATGAAATGCTCAATTGTCATTGCATTCAGCAAATGTCCGCCAACATTCATCTTCGCCTGAAAGACAATCACAATTTTCATAGTTTTGAGTTTCTGAATGTTTTTGCCAGAATCTCTGAAAGGAAATATTTTTTGAGTACCTCATAGAAGAAATCTAAGGTCAGAAATTATAAACTTAACACTTCAGTGGGCAAGCCATATGCAGAAGATGCCGGAATACTAAATATTTCCTAGATTGATAAACAATCAGATGGTCATAACCACAGGTACACCTTTTTATTACCAAAAAAATAAAAAATAAAAATAAAACCAGGTATGCCTTTGCATCCTGTTGGAGTGAGAAGGTTAATTAATCACATAAACAGCTAATGGCTTGAAGAGCTATAATCCTAAACCTAGTTAAATTTGCAATCTGATTGTCAAGGTAACTGAGGACTGTAACAACCCATTCGCAGGCCAAAAATAAAAAATATGCTAGTTAATAACTCATCGTATGCTCCATTAGACCAGGACTACGGATCATATTTATGCTCATTCCTTTCACTAACAGAGTAAGATGTAATAACTACGAATATGTTGCCGAAGAATTCATTAATTTATTAACAATGTTGCGCATAAAAGAGTTTCTCATTAATTAAAAATTACATTTTTAGGCCATTAAAATATAGAGTTCAAAAAATAGAAATAGTTGAACTCATAAAACCACTATGACAATACAAACAGTTGGAACACAAAAAGATTGCTTGACAGAGCTTACCTTCTGCATTAGTGAAACAACCATATGAGGGCTCTCAGGTATCCCATGCTCTAGAAACGCCTGAAGCAGTATAGAAAAAAATTATAATGCTCGTTTCTGTTTCCAGTAATTTGTTAATAAGATAAGATTAACTTAACCTGACAAAATCATTAGAATCCCAAAAGACAGGAATTGAAATCTAAGAATTAACTTTCTTACTATTTAGTTCAGTATTTTCATGGCCAAAGATATGTTTCACTCACATTCATCATGCAGGAATTATAGATGTTGATCCAGAATGCAAGCTTTTGCTGATGATTGAGACCCTGTAAATCGACAGAAGCAAGCTTCCCAAGGAGAAGCCTGAAAGTTGAGAAAATGATATTAATAAGTTCAGCTACTAACAATGTTACTACATAAGTGAGGCAATCAATCTAATTTTAAATTTGAAACTTACTTCAGTCTACGGGTCAGAACAAAAGAATTTGCTTTTCGGTTTAGATCAATTGAGTTGGCTTCAATGACAGATAGATGCTTATATGGACCAATGTCTATCTTCCCAAATTCTAAACAGGCACCACCATAAGGATCTTGGGACTCTGAGACTTCACAGCTTCCATGAGATGCTGGTGCCAATAGAGGAGGCAATGTCTCTGATTTCACTTCCCTTTTCTTTGGTGTGCTCATCCTTAAGAAAATGCTCACCAGGCAGTTTAGAATATCCTCTGAGATTTTATTTGGCATACTACTTTCAGCTGATACTGTTTCTTCAGGAATAGCTGGAGTACTGTCTTCTACTCTATTGTGGTCTCTGACATTGCATTCTAGCTGGACATTGGAAAATCCATTTTCAAATTCAACATCCTGGTTGAAACCTGGGTATTATAATCTGAATTTTTTTTTTTTTTCTATTACTAACAAAAGGTATTGCATACCTGTAGCTTCAAAGGATCCAAATTCTTTTCTTCTGATCTAGGCTGATTGAGAGGTCGTCTCACTGGAGTTCGGATATTTGGAGATTTCTGCTTTGGGGATTGTTTATTCTTCTTAGTAGAATTGAGGCAGGATTGATTCTCCTTGCCCTGTTTGTCTTCTGGAGAAGCCAAAGAACCATGAGGTTTCTTCTCTGGTTGTTTTACATGCCCAGTTCGATCAGAAACAGAGTAAGAAACCAATTGCATCAAACCCAAAGAATTTCCAGGCAGAGAAGCCCTGGCCATGGATGTTGTTGAATTGCTTTCAGCTCGGGAGGAAGATTTGGCTTGATCCTGTTTGGCATTTTCACATTGGTGGAGCTCAGGCATACCCTCCTTGTTCTTTTTGGAGGATGAAATGTAGACAGCTTCCTGATAGAGGCCGTGTCTGAAATTCACAACTTGTTCTTCAAGCCTCACTACTTCCTCTTCCAGAACAGCCACTTCTGCAAGAAGCTCCAGAGTCTGCAATGAGAAGGCCAAAATTCATTTTGGGACTTTCTAATTACAGAAAAGAAAATTCTGGGAAATTGATCAAATCAAGAGTCGTTTATTCTCTCTACTATTCATCTAATTATAATTAACTTCTTTCTTTCCATTCTTTTCTTAATATAAAAAAGGGTCAGTTTATGTGAAACAGGGGAAGAAGAAGAGCTTAGAAAGTCGAAATAAAAAAGAGAATTTGATAAATTGAAAGAGAACTAACGTGTGGAGGGAGATACGGAGGAAGACGAGGTAGAGCTCCCAAAGGTCTCGTGAAAGCTCTCTTCAAAGCTCTGTGCACGTTCTCTTCATGTCTAAGCTTCTTTTTGAGTTTATCAACCTGAAAATTCGAAGTGAGAGCAAAGTGATCAATAGAAAATGGGAGAAAAGGACGAAATGAATCTACATGATCCTCAGTGAATGGAGGAAAATATGTACATCTTGAATTAAGGCCATTTTCCTCTCTTTGCTTGAATGACGTCGATTTGCACTCGCTTTATCGGAATCCACCAATTTGCTTCCCTGCTGCTCCATCTTATTTTTCTTCAGAAATAAACAGAAAATAAACTAATTCAATCACGCTCTCTAGAAGAAGAAGAAGAAGATTATGGACTATTTAAAGTCGAGAATTCAATCCAGATTTTGGATTTTTGAACTCTGGTTCCTGCTATTTTGGTTATAAGAGGTGATTTCACAATCTGCAAGAGCAATTATACTGTAAGATGAAAAATCTGGAGAATATCTTCACAGGACAATCAGGGAAGAGAAGATATCTGGAAAAAGAAGCCATTTTTTCAAGCAATTTTAAGAACCCATCTCGGATTCTCATCACCGACACAACCTTTGTCATGTTCTCTCTGAAAGATCAATTAACAATGAATCCAATTTTGAATCTAAACTAAGAAACCACCTCTGTTTTTCACCGGAATAGCAAATTCAATCCAGAACAGCTCTCAATGTCAAGAGCTTCTTTATAGGAAAGAATCATTTTTTGATAGAAACTTAAATGAATAACCAAATACCCAATTCGGATATTCATGAAAAGTGCCTACTTTTTCATGCTTCATTGGAGATTTCATGATCTGCAACGTCGTTCGGACCCTCGTATTCATCTTTACTTCGTCAAGAACCAGAGAACACTGAACCACCCAAAGGGAAGAAAGAAAAATTAAGGCAAAAACAACGCAAATTGCAAGAGAAAAGAGAATATAAAAATTGACATTAGTGGAAGAAGATGAAGACGAGACCTTGAGAAAATTTTCATTCATTTACAGAGCGGGAAACTAGAATGCAAAACGAAAAGATTAATCCCTGCATTTCTCGGTGGACGCGAAGTAAAAATAACAAAGCCCACGGAAGAAGACGACGAGATTTCGAGCTTGACTTCATCGAAGGAAGCGAAACAGAAGCAAACAGGTTCAGTGAAGCAGAGCAAGCTCAAAAAGAGTCAGTACTCATAAATAGAAAAGAGAGTTACAGACCCAATTACATATAACGAAATTGATGGATACCAAGAAAGTGCGTGAGAAAGAGTCTACAAGTGTAGACAGCAATCACCCAAAGAGACTGAGACTCTCCCCTACGTTTCTTCCCCTCCATAAACGGGTTTAGAGAGACAGAGAGACAGAGAGACAGAGAGACAGAGAGGGAGAGTGGACATGTCACAGAAAA
>NC_056559.1:8590306-8596610 GCF_013358625.1 Macadamia integrifolia
AAAAAAAAAAAAAAAAAAAAAGGAGAGAGAGATGCGCGTCCGGCGCACTTTAGTGACATGTGCCCCTCTCTCTCTCTCTCTCTCTCTCCCCCCTTGCCTCTCCTTTTACTTCTCCGCGGGGGTCCTTTGTATGGTTATTTGACCATAATACCCCTATGTAATACTTGAAATGTTGAAAATGTTTAAAAAAATAGAATAATGAAAATAACATGCATAATGACAGATACACCCTCCAGTCTTTTGGGGACATTGATTGAAGAAATAAAATATGAGCTGTTGCTCTTGAGGGCTGCCCACAAAGCAAACTGCCCAATCACATGGCCACATGGGCTTCTAACCTAAGATTTTCTCTTAATTTAGGGGATAATTTAATCATAGAAGGAAATTTTGGTAATTCTCTTGTTAAGGGATGATTATACTTATTAGCAGGGTATTTAAGTAATTATAATATATAAGGGGGGTTTTTTTTTTCTGAGATTATATTTTAGGTTTAATGGTTGGTGCTTGTAGTGGTACTTTACATAGTATAATGTAATACACAGGGAAGAAAAGCTAATCATCAGCGTATGTAGGGTTTTGTAGGAAGAGAATCTAATAGTTATATTAGGTGTTACCTCTAAACTATGTCTACAAACATAAGCTGATGGTTATATTATGTTGTTGATTTTAATCCGAGTTCTAGAATCATGGTTGGACTACACACAAATGGACTAGACTGAGGGCAAGCCTTGATGCAACATTAAGATTTCTCTATTTTAACCTGATGGTTGTGGGTTCAAATCAAGGAAACAACCTCTACAATAAAGTAACGATAAAGTTACCTACATCTACCTCTCCCTAAACCTTGTAATAACAGGAACTACATGCACTGAGACACCCCTTTTAATATTGATCTAATCTACTCTCGCTGTAGAACAAAACCATTAACCATATCATTCGTGGTGAGCCAAAACATGTATCAAATTTGATTCAATTAAGTCAAAAGATTTGATCATATACTTAGTATGAGTTGATTCAGAGTGGGATTCCCCTTTAAATAACTGGCAAGTTGAAATGATGATTCGAAGAAATGTGATTCAATTCAAACACCTAACCCTCCAACCCTCCCTCCATAAGAAGAAAGTAGCAGAGGAAGGATTTTAGTGATTTATTTCCTAAATTGTGAATGTTGACTTTTGTGAGGGGTGGTCATACTTCATAGTACAATGGAAATGGGAAAGTATAAAGGAATGGAGAATTAAAGGATGTTTTAGTAAATAATAATTATAAAAAAAAAAAAAAAAAAAAAAAAAAAAAAACCTACCACCCACATGCATTAGTTGCAGAAAATTTAAAGACTTTAGTTGGTGACACCAAATAACCCAATCAGTTACTCCCTCAGATCTCCTTTACTAAAGAAAATGGAAAGTTACCAGTCACTGCGAAAGAAATAGGAACTAATGAATGTTCTTAAATGAAAGAAAAGCCTTCTTCATGGTAAATATTAATGTAAGACCTGACATTCTTGCTTTTCCTACTTTATGAAGTATGAGAATGGGAAAAGGGTAAAATTGTAAATGTACAACCCAAATTGGACCCACTTATCCTCTTTAATTTCTACTTTTTTTATCATTAGTTTTCCTTTTTTAACTTTCTCAGATCAAATGT
The DNA here is from genome assembly GCF_013358625.1 of Macadamia integrifolia. Taxonomy (NCBI): domain Eukaryota; kingdom Viridiplantae; phylum Streptophyta; class Magnoliopsida; order Proteales; family Proteaceae; genus Macadamia; species Macadamia integrifolia. The sequence goes on from NC_056559.1 coordinate 8,591,954, forward strand.
ATAGAGAGAGAGAGAGAGAGAGAGAGAGAGAGAGAGAGAGAGAGAGAAAGGAGAGGGAGCTATCATGGTTGATGATGAAGAGGACATAAGCTTGGGGAATGGGAGGAGGTGAATGGATGACATGTGATGGGCCACAAACCACATCGCTTTCTCCCTTAAAGTTACCTTATTTAAATGGGTTAAGTAGGGAAAACTATTAACTAACCACTCCAGGAGAGGTAATACTAGGAAGGGATGGTGTTTGTTTAATTGCTTAATTATGCTTAATTATGTATATGTGCAATTAAGGATTTAAGGGTTGGGGGCTTGGGGCCTTTGGGGCCTTCCTCTTTTTCTTAAGCTAATGACAAGAAAGTGACTGGTTTGGTTTCATCATTGGATACCACGTTTAACTTCACTGTCCCCGTGCACGGAAAGTTATTAATTAAAGGGATTTTTTTAGTGAGAGAAACTATATACTTTTAGTTATATTATAACCAAAAGAAAAATGTATTAATAATGTGCTTATGATCTACTTTTTAAGTTAACTACACATAAATGGTGGGATTTGGGAGGAGGGAAATTAATATATGATTGAAACTTGAAAGCAGTAACATTGGAGAAAGTGAATGAGATGGGGTTCATCATGAAAGTGGAGCTTAAACTTCATTGGTTTACATTGTAGATTAATCTTTACATTGTAATAAACTATTAAATAATTATTTTTAAGTGGAGTTTTTTATGATTATATAATTCTTGATTGTTTCTTACGTTAGTTTACCATTTTTATTTTTTTAAATTAAGACATTAGTTTCCCCTAGAACCCCTACAATGTTACACGGGGAGAGAGAGAGAGAGATAAGAAGTCTAATATAAATTCACGAAAGAGGGGATTTTCTAAGCAAGTGGCATAGAGGAGGAGCATTATAATGACTGATGGAATGGTTTTGTGCATTGGTGGAGGGCTGCAAAATATTTCATATGAGGAGAAAATAGATAAAGAAAGAGATGGTGCTAACACACCCTCTTCTAGCGGACCTTTTTTTTTTTTTTTTTTGAAAGAGGAGAGTATTGTTTGGGCCAGACATATATCTCTCTCTATGGTTCCATGCTTTTGCGTAAAATCTAAGATGAAGGTGGGATGTTTATTGATTACTAGTCTAGAAATGAGCGGCGTGGACTTTTGATAGGTGTCATATGTAAAGCAAAGGGGAATTTAATTTTATTGATATATGGTACGATTATCTGTTGGATAAAATCATGATAAATAGTTAGCGAAAAAGTTCTTTGAACCGTGAGAGAAAGGCATCCTAGCACCCTCTTTTCTGTCCATGTCTCTCTTCTTCACATGAAATGGCTTCACTTCTCTTCTTATGTATAAAACTGTCCCATCACACCTCATTGGTGTGCTCCTCTATGTCACTTGCTTAAAAACCCCTCTTTGAATTATTATTATCATTTGTACCAACTCAAGTTCCTGCATCTACCCAATTGTAGATTTCTATACCACATAAAATGCCTCTCCTCAATTTATCACTCCTCAATTATATTTTCTTATTAATATTTAATTATACATTTTTATCCAACATATATTCAACTCATACATCATCAATAAACTTCTAATAATTGTCTCATAAAATTTTATTTTAAGTTTTCAAAGAGATGTATCTATTAATAAAGGAATTCCCGTTCCATTACATGAATCATCTATAATATTTTATTTCTCATATTTTATTCATGAACGAATCTAAACAACAAAAACAAACATTCTAAGGTATATATGCCATTGTCATTTTATGCTTGGATACCTTGGCTTAAAAAAAAAAAAAAAAAATCATCTTATGCTCATTACCTCATTTTCGCCTCTATAAATCACTAGAGTTATACGTTATTTATTCCATTTTAATCACATTTATTGTAAAACTTTGGACTCTACATTATTATTAGTGGATGATTCCGAATTGGCATATATATATTTTTTTCATTCTTCATTCTCCATTTTAATGGTTTTGAATAAGATAAGGTTTGTATCAAAAATAATAATAATAATAATAATAAATTATTATTATTATTATTATAATAAGATAAGGTTGTGTGGTAGATGCACCATTAATTACAGCTTTAAGGTACCTATATTATGCCAAAGTTTCAATTTCAAACTCCACCAACCCACCCTTTGTATCATTCTACTAGACCAACCAAATATATAAATAAATAATATCTCTTCAGTAGTTATCATGAAAAATCTGTCTTAACGTTATTTATGGACATGAAAGAGATGCATATAGTTTTCTAATTTCTAATATCATGATTAATTTTGATAAATGGTCCAGAGAGAGAGAGAGAGAGAGAGAAAGAGAGTGACTTAATCTTGTGGGGCAAGGCAAGCTTTATTGATGGTAATGCAGTTCATACTTCATACAAAGAAATTCTTGTCAAATCCAAGTAGTTTCAATATATAGGATAAGGTACTGGCCCATAAAATAAAAGAAATGGCATATATTTACAATAATTGGAAGGGAAAGGTCCAACCAGATTCCTTTTATATGGTTTTAAGTAGGGCTCTAAAAGTTTATAAAAAAAAAAAATAGGAATTTAAAAAATGAGAAGAGATAGTTGGATTAATTGATGAGACTAAATTAATCTTGATCGATTAAATTCTTTATCAGTTCGATATTGGTTTTGATTTTTAAAAACCATTAAAAGACCAAAAATTGATTGGACCAACCGATAGATTGATCAAAAAGCCATTTGGACTACCGGAAGAAAAAAAAAATGCTGATAAAACAGAGATTAGATCAATGATACATTGGATAAGGCACTATTAAAAGATACTGATAATGGATCAAAACTGACCAGACCGGCCGACACTAGACCAAAATGAAATGGATCAAACACCTTATTAGTCTGATTTTGATCTGACCCAATATACACATAAAATTGGGCTGGGGATGAAAAAGAAAAAAAAGAACCGAACCAAACCGAACTGAATATTTAACAACAATTTTTTTTTTTTTTTTTTTTTTGAGGGTTGGGGATTTAAGACACTCCCTAGCTAGTTTCATAGGACATGAAAAGGAATGCTTAAGGGGTCTAATTTATCAAAATTATTTCTAATATGTAATCCTCTAATGGACCAAGCGATGGGGTCTAAATGTGTGAGATTGCCAGCTTGATTGACCCTGGTTTTGGATTTTCGAGTTCCACCTGTACAAGAAATTGATGGATCACCAACCCACCCACCACTCATGGAACAAGTCCACCAAAATAAGAAACCCTTGGTGGGTTTTCTTGTCCTGAAAAATTGATCTGCAATCAATGGAATTGATTGATTCGAATAGAAATTTGTCTTTCCCTGGTCTTGATTTCGATTTATACTAATTTCTGCAATCTATTTTAGATTTACAATTAAAAGAGGATGCAATCGTTATCTGAAATGAATAGGTATAAAGTGTCTAGATGGCTTTTAACCCAAGGGGGTAGCGTAGTTAGTAAGCAACAAATTTGGTGCGAGCCGTAAACTCGAATGTTCTAAGTTCAACTTCCACTAGGCATTCCTTGGACCACTCACACGGGGGGTGTTTAGTGCTCTTCATTGACACTCTACTAGGTATTAACACTAACAAACCCAAGGGGGTAGCGCAGTTGGTGAACTCGAATGTTCTAAGTTCGACTCCCACTAGGCACACCTTGGGCCACTCACACAGGAGTGTTTAGTGCTCTTCACTGCTTTCAATGAAAGTTGAATGGTTTCCATTCAACCCCGGTATGACATGATCCATGCGTTTGTGAGGTCAATATGGATCTGCGGGACTAGTTAGGCCGAAGGCCTGGATACTCATCATTAAGCAAAAAAAATACTAACAGTAACCCTGAGAGAAAACCTAACATTTTTTTCCCTTTTTATTTTGGTAAATTAATAGAAAATCAATGAAACTCCAAAAAGTAAATCACATCACTATCAAAATTCTTTGCTTCTTCATTCCGAGCCCGATCAAAGTATTACTATTGAAACTGATGAAGGCCGATCCATATCCGATTCTGGGTTTTAAACTTTGGACGGTGACTCAGTTCATTGTATAATTCTTAAAGATGAAAAAGAGTAATTGTCCTTATTATCAAAGTATAATTAATTAACTAATTAATTCTTTTAAAATCGTTGGGCCAAGGACGGTGACTAGAAGCTTTGTCTGAAGATTAGATTTGATTAAAATGATTATTAGAAGCATACAAGACAAGGAGACAATATAGGAAAGAACAATCACCTCGATACTTCCAAACTAATAGGTTTACCGACATTTCCTCCCTCCCTCCCTGTACCCTTATTCTTCTTAATCTTCCTTCTCTGGCCGAGTTAGGATTAACAAATCATAATTTTTATTTCTTTAAAACAAATCTCTTATTTTTATTTTAATTATATAAAATTAGATGGGTTTTCATCAACTTTAAACGGTTAGTTTCAATCGATCCAATCGGTTTAACCAAAATCAATACCAAACTGCCGGTTTTAATCGGTTTGGTCTCATTTTTGACACCCCTAAGTATAGAATTAGTTTTAGTTGGAATTGGCTCTCATTGATTCTCTGTTGACTCAGCCATTTTCAGTACAAACTTTAAAACCATGTAGGTAAGGAAACATACACCCTTTGGTTAACTCTGTTTTTTTTTTTTTTTTTTT
>NC_056559.1:8596630-8601725 GCF_013358625.1 Macadamia integrifolia
CCTCGACTAATCCTTGAAGAGACTAACGCAGCAACCCATTGTCTTAGTCTTCATTGAAATCGTAAATGGATAAATAGAGAATCAAACCTAGAACCGTACGCCTATCCACACAATTCCCAATTCACCCTGACCATATTGATTCAAATTGCCCCACTTTGGATGGTTTTATTCTCACTTTTGGTATTACTTTCAAAATATATATATATATATATATATTTATCCCTTTTTCGATAGATGTCTATTCTTGAAACAATGATGCAGGTCCAGAAGAGTGCAAGAGTTAGGAAGGTAACTACCTCAGACTTAGATTCTCTCCAGCCGCATTAGATACTCAATATGCATTCAATGGTTGAAAGCACCCGAACGCCCACCCCAAAAAACTTCTAACTATCAACTACACGCTAGACGGCCAACGCGCAGCTGGAGAGGATCTCATTACAACTACCTCTCCTTACACAACATTCGCACGACGTTCCCACTCCACTAAATTTTGTGCTAGTGATTCCATCAAACTTCCTTTTTGTTCATGATGATAACAACTTCTATACCAGCAGTCAATGTTACTTGATAGCAATTGTTGTACTGCCATGCAACTTTTGAAAGGGCAGTACTGTGAGATGCAGATACATACTGTGTTGGAGTGTACAACTCATAAGTTTCTTAACTATCCATTTTGAAACATTGATTGAAATTGTGTTTGGTATGTATTCTTGGAATACATTCTAGGTTGATAATGCATTCTAAGAAATCATACAAAACAAAACCTTAATTTTCCACCCATGATCTTGAACATTCAGTTCCATTATTTATTTAATGTATACATAGCACCTCATTATCAAAACCTCAATATTTTGGAGATCCCAGGTATCCCACCGCATGAATATCTCAACTATATTATATATAATAAACTATACAATTATACTTTCAAAGCGTATGAAATCGTATAATAAACCATTTGAAATTAAAGCTCTCTTTGGTATGATTTATTAAAATACATTATCAACCTAGAATTGGTCAAGAAAGGGTTATCTGATCGTTGCGTGATCTTTCCTCAAGTTATTAAAGAGACAAGGATTAGAGATGTGGATGTGTCGTGGTCCTCATGGAAGATGTTTTAGAAGAAGAGTCTTCATTTCGACAAAGTAGTATTTTTATTCAATAGAATATAAGTTTTTTCCTCCTCTTCATTTTTATATTTTGATCTTTAGAATCTTTTGACCAAATTCTTAAGGCTTTGTTTGTTTCAATGAAAAAGAAAAAATAATTTCTATTTATATAATTAAGAAAAGGTTCTTTGAGCTGACTATGGAGGGAACACTAACACCTTGTCTGTCTCTCTATCTCTTTCCTCTTATTATAAAATAACTTTTTTGCCCCCTATGTATGAAATTGTTTTGTCACTCCCTCATTGGTGCATTCTCTTATGCCGCTTACTCAAAAAACCCTCTCTCATATGATTATGTTTATCATGCGTTGCTCGTCTCTTTTCTAATTCTACATGCTAAGAAAGCATGTTTGGTTTGCGATTAAGTGAAGACTAGGCTCCAGGTGTCCCCCATAGGTGGTAATTGTATCATTGACAAAGATATCAGCTACATTCTCTTTTCAAAAGGGGGGAGGGGATCTGAAGGCCAAGGGTTTCTCATTTGGTCGGATGGGGAAATCTCCCACGCCACATCAATTGTCTTGTGAGAATCAGTTTCGTCAATAGAGGCACACAAGGTCACAAAAGAGAGAAAATATTAGGATGAGAGAGAGAGAGAGAGAGAGAGAATATGTGTGTGTGTGTGTGTGTTTGCATGAAGCATGTGAAAAGAATCCCCTTACTATCGTTATGAAGATCTATTTCAACAACTCAGCTTTATCCCAACTAAATGGGGTCTGTTATATAGATCCTTACACTCCAATCAACTCTATTAAATACCATACTTGATACAAGGCCTAAACTATGCATATCTTTCCTTTTCACTTCTAGCAGTGTCATTTTAGGTCTTTTCTATACTCTTTTAGCTCCTTCATTCTAAATAAAATCACTCATCCATATAGAAGTATCTAAAGGCATTCATTGAACATGATCACGTCACCTCAAATGACTTTCTCATAACTTATAAATGTATTGGAGTTACCTTCAAATCAACTATAATTTATTCATTCTTAGTTTATCTTTCCTATTTTTGCCACATATTCATCTCAACTATATTAAGCTTATCTATATGATGTTTCATAATTGCCAAATATTCCAAATTGTACATCATTGCAATCATATGACCACCCTATAAATTTTTCCTTTAAGCTTCAAAAGAATGCGTCGATCACACAACCCTCTAGATGCATCTCACTACTTTGTCCATCTTATTTTATTTCTTGTGAAACACCATCTTCTATAGCACATTTTTTATGTATGATTGCGGCCAAATACCTAAAATAATTAGTTTGGACTCTCTAATTAATCAATTTCCACCATATCATTGTCCATCCTAATGAAATTAAAGATACACACCATATACTTCGTTTTCGTTCTATTTATCTTAAAATTATAGATTAAAAATATCTATTCAAAATTTCTATATTATATTTCAATAAAATAATTGTCTATTTCCTTCTGCATTTGGGACAAATACTATAAATTTTTTTTCCAGTGCAACAATTGGAATTTAAGGTATAAGTTTTCTTAACCAAAAAAAATTCCATGCATAAAAATAATAATAATAATAATAATAAAAATTAACAAAATAATAATAATAATAATAATAATAATAATAATAATAATAATAATAATAATAATAAATAAATAAATAAATAAATAAACACACAAACAGACAAAGTGATTCAATTATACTTTGTCCTTTCTAATCTTGTATGTTACCTTCTTTAAGGCACAACCTTTCATTGTATGATTCATTTGCAAGTTTAGGCATGGATTGTCCAAGTTAACACTCATGCAGGCGCTTTGTTTTCCATTTGGCTACTTAAGTGGTGTATTGAAATATGAGGTAAAGTTATTCATGACACACTCCAAAGCACGCAGCATGTGCAATTAGTCAATCTTATATGATCAAGTCACTCAAAAAAAGACTTCAATACACATAATATAGCTATTATAATTGAAGGATAGAGGTTTCTCACGATACCAAAGTGTGAAATCAAATCATAACAGCGAGAATGGATTCATGAGAACGCATAAGAATTGGGAAGGAATCCCTTCCACTCTGGCATCATAGGGATCTTTTTCTTGTAATTTAATTTGGCCTGATCCAATGACTTAATACAAGAGCACGAAAAAATCCATTTTGAGATGGGTTACAAAATTTGAAAAGTATATAAGCCAAACAAGATATACATGAAGAGTCGAGGGTGCAGATAAGAGATCTCATGGAGATAGGGTAGCTTTCAATATTACTATTATCATTAGCAGTGGAGGAGTGGACATGGAGATATATGGTCCCTTACTCCTTTACACTGCTTAGGGGAAAAGGTCCCCATCGTGTCAAAGTAGGAAGGAATCTATATACATTCTCTGTCATATAATGACTCATAGGGTTTACATTGACACACTCTCTCCTCAGTCAATATGTGGCTCCCTTATTAAGTGGATTTGTCTTCATACCCTCTCATCGGTGCAGTTTCCTACTTAGGCATCGTGGGAAACCTCTGACCTAGTGTACAAACAACATGGTCTATGAATTGGTTATCTCTGTAATCTCGATAAGGTTGAAAATATTTCTGGCTTTCTCTTCGTTTAATCCAATGTCCCAAATCACACCAGATATGGCTCGATCTAGTACAGTTGCCATAGTCCATGATAGTCCATGACCATAGATTCATGATAAGATATCTAAGCCCAAGCATTAGAATTTAGAGGTCTAATTAAGCTAAGTAAATTCCCACTCAAATCTTAAATTTGTATCCATTGTATACGTGAAGGGATGACAGATAATCAGAAAGGATGGCTGGGGGGACAATGCCTGGCTGCCAGCTTTCAACCCTTTTGAGTCCAACTCAAGAAAATGTCCCCCAGAAAACTTACAAGAAAAGGAATGAGGTCCCAATAAGATAATAGAAGATGGCTCTCTCTCTCTCTCTCTCTCTCTCGCCATTAGAGCTATAAAAAACACAAAACCAGAAGTGATATTACTTGAGCTCAACTCAAGAGTGATTTCTACCTTTCCCAACCCTTATTTGATCATAATTCATAGGACTAAGTGTGTCGGTTAACAAACCCCTAAGAAAGCAAAACGGGTCCTACCCTACCAACCCAAAAAAGAAAAAAGGAAGATCTGTGAAAAGGGGTTGAGACTTAATAGGACGGGGTGCATGTACTAAACCCTATAGAGGTAGGGGATGGAGAAAGGCAGTGAACTTTGTCTGCCTCTGTTCAGAGTGAGCTTAGCTTTGATCATCTCAGCTGGACTGGACCACAGGTTGCAGCACTTAATGGAGCCATGGATAAACTAAGGGAATAGGGGGGCACCTGCATCTACTGCATGAGGAAGATGGTAAATGTTGGACCACTAACACCATTCCCATCAGACCTCTCTATGCTTTTTTATTAAAGAAAGAAATGCTTTAAGAGTTTTAAGAGAAGAAAGAAGACTTAAGACCATAAAGTTCCATAATGGCTCATTGTATGATGTTAGCACCATGGTCCTGCAACCAGTTTAGCATAGGTGAAACTTTCTCTCATCAAGTTCCCATCTTCTTTTTAATTTTGAAATGGCAGAGATATGCTAATCTCTAGGTCCCCAATCTTTTCTTCAATACTGTGATCAATTATGAAGCAGAGTAATAAAAGGGAGAGGGGATCCTACATTTCAATTAAGATTTAGTAGTACTATCTATATATAGTGTTTTGAGAGAGAATACATAAATGGGCAACCAAGCAAATTACATGGCAGGGAAAGTTGTCCAAAGCTATTTATATAAACTGTAAATAGACTGGATAGAGAAATGATCCGATCTGATACCGATAATGGCCAAGACCGATACGAATACCAATAGAGGCTATAGGTACGACTTGAATCAATGGATGGTCCGACTTGACTTTTTTCTAACTAAAGTCAAAATAGAAGTAGGGAGGCAAAGTGCAAATGCTATT
>NC_056559.1:8601745-8604876 GCF_013358625.1 Macadamia integrifolia
AATCTTAAATTTGTATCCATTGTATACGTGAAGGGATGACAGATAATCAGAAAGGATGGCTGGGGGGACAATGCCTGGCTGCCAGCTTTCAACCCTTTTGAGTCCAACTCAAGAAAATGTCCCCCAGAAAACTTACAAGAAAAGGAATGAGGTCCCAATAAGATAATAGAAGATGGCTCTCTCTCTCTCTCTCTCTCTCGCCATTAGAGCTATAAAAAACACAAAACCAGAAGTGATATTACTTGAGCTCAACTCAAGAGTGATTTCTACCTTTCCCAACCCTTATTTGATCATAATTCATAGGACTAAGTGTGTCGGTTAACAAACCCCTATGAAAGCAAAACGGGTCCTACCCTACCAACCCAAAAAAGAAAAAAGGAAGATCTGTGAAAAGGGGTTGAGACTTAATAGGACGGGGTGCATGTACTAAACCCTATAGAGGTAGGGGATGGAGAAAGGCAGTGAACTTTGTCTGCCTCTGTTCAGAGTGAGCTTAGCTTTGATCATCTCAGCTGGACTGGACCACAGGTTGCAGCACTTAATGGAGCCATGGATAAACTAAGGGAATAGGGGGGCACCTGCATCTACTGCATGAGGAAGATGGTAAATGTTGGACCACTAACACCATTCCCATCAGACCTCTCTATGCTTTTTTATTAAAGAAAGAAATGCTTTAAGAGTTTTTAAGAGAAGAAAGAAGACTAAGACCATGAAGTTCCATAATAGCTCATTGTATGATGTTAGCACCATGGTCCTGCAACCAGTTTAGCATTGGTGAATCTTGACATAAACATATATTTTCATTAGGCAAAAGTTTTTGCTACACCCGGAAAGAGAATCAATTTATCAAAGGTGATTTGAGATTAAACTCCTATCCTTTATTGTTGAAGGTCCAAAATATTTTTTACCAATCCTATCAAAGGCTCAAAATCTCATGGATTGAGAGGATCTTGTTTTCACTATGAGTGAACGGAAACTCAGTCCTTTGAATTATTACAAGTAAAACCCATTTTTCCTTAAGCTTCCTTCACCGAACTGGCATCATTGTGCTTGGATAGATGTTAAGGATTAGTGAAGGATATTTCCGAACTCCACTACATTTGGGGAATAATAATGACCTTAAATTTGTAAGTCAACCATTCACCATAGGTGAAGGAAATTTTCTCTCATTAAGTTCCCATCTTCTTTTTAATTTTGAAATGGCAGAGATATGCTAATCTCTAGGTCCCCAATCTTTTCTTCAATACTGTGATCAATTATGAAGCAGAGTAATAAAAGGGAGAGGGGATCCTACATTTCAATTAAGATTTAGTAGTACTATCTATATATAGTGTTCTGAGAGAGAATACATAAATGGGCAACCAAGCAAATCACATGGCAGGGAAAGTTGTCCAAAGCTATTTATATAAACTGTAAATAGACTGGATAGAGAAATGATCCGATCTGATACCGATAATGGCCAAGACCGATACGAATACCAATAGAGGCTATAGACACGACTTGAATCAATGGATGGTCCGACTTGACTTTTTTCTAACTAAAGTCAAAATAGAAGTAGGGAGGCAAAGTGCAAATGCTATTGAGGACCCCAAGTCCACGATTTTGGGTCCAATAGGCCCAATAGCTAGATTCCCATTATTCCATGAGATGACCTATAAGAGTAAATGGCACTATTAATTCAATTATTCTTCAATCTCATCCACAACCTTCAATAATTTATTTCTTTTTCGTACTTGGTTTGCACTCTCGGAACAGGGAATCTGTTCCGGGTCTGAATGCATTCTGAAATTCAATTCTTTTCTATTTTCTTGCTTATGTTCTAGGATTAGAATCTATTTTGAAAACATAAACCAAACAGAGCCTATTTTATATTCCTACCAAACCTCGACATGTTAATGATTGGCCTTAGAACCCATCCCCATGCTTGACTTAGATTCAATAAAAAATCACAAAAAAGTTCTTGGTCTTCCATGTCATGCTTCCACCTAATTCTGCATTCACATAACAGAGATGAGAGAACTTTGGCTTTTAAGGAAAAGAAGTTAATTGTCCTCTCTCTCTCTCATTTTGAAGGTAGGACCCCGGGGAAACAGATAGAATCATTTAATGGGTGGGTAGTGGGTCTCCACCTGAGACCCACAGGCAGAGGCCTTGGGTGGTCCGGCTTGAAATGCTAGTTCAATAGCTAACAGTGATAATGATCGAATTCTTCATGGGAGTTATGTGAGTGCTTACCTATAAAACATTAGTGGGGACTGGGAGAACATGAATCTAATCCCTCTTGTCTATAATCTTAAAAAGCTAAAATGTGATAAACCCTTCTTTTCACTGTTTTGATGTGGCCATTGGCCAATAATAATGAAAATGGGAGTCATGTGTCATGGTCATGCCACTAAAATCATTGTACCTCTGTTAAATCTTAGACCTTGAAAGGAAAAATGATTGTACCTTCTTTGAAAAGCTTATCCCCTCTATCATATATCCTTTTCCCTGCTTTTTTGCTCCCCAGGTGTTCAATTAATATAAGCCACTACTTTATAAGTCAATTAACTCGAATGCAAGAAGGGTTACTGGTTAATCAATATGATTTCCCAATCAAACTTCTTAGAAGTAATGATAATCAAGAACTAAAACCCCCTGCAATGGAAGATCCAAATGCTCCAATGGATGACTAAAGATATTGATTGGGGCTGTGCAAAACTTTAAAACAGTGTAGTATTGTTGAGAGGTGCAGACAATTATTTCATTATTTCATAAAGATATCGATGAGATGTATTGGAAGAGATGATGAGAGAGAGAGAAGAGACAAACAGAGGCCAGGTCCAAAGCTGCAAATATTTTCTTTTATTTTCAGAATGTGGTCTTAGCAGTAGGGATTCAGGGGCCTTCCATGGGACTTTACAATTGCTTTATGTGTGCGTGAGGCCAATACAAAAAGGGGAAATGAAACAGTGAAGGTTGAAGTGGAGCAGAAGGGGTAAAAATTAAAGCAGCCACATGCAATAGAGAGAGAGAGAGAGAGAGAAACCCAAATAGTATTCAGTGCTGAATGTGGTGAGTATCAAAAGGCCATTTTGTCTTGGGAAGTGTAGTTGAGTTTCATGTTATTCACGAGATTTTTTTTTTTTTTT
>NC_056559.1:8604896-8617844 GCF_013358625.1 Macadamia integrifolia
TGGGGGGGGTGGGGTGGTGGGGGGAGGAGATGTCTGATCTCGATCTTACCTTTGCAAGTGATGTCTCATCTTTGTCTCCTCTAATCTTTTTAATCAGCTTCCATTATAGCTAAATTCTGTGATTAGGACTTGAAGTTTATTGAATAACTGAGCTTAACAATGGTGCTTAACAGCTTGTGGGTATGGGTCTTATCATCTACCAGACACTCCATTACCAGAACAGTTTGGCAAAAGTAGACCATGGAGTGAACCCTAAACATGAACAAGTATAGGTAAGGCTATATGAAATGCCACTAATGGTCAATAGTGCTAATTGCCAAAGAGCTACAGTGGTTATTTTACAGAAACGGCCGTTAATTCCAACCTTTAATAATGGGTATCCATCATCTGATCATCTTGTCTACCCTAAAGGAAAGTCCCATAAAGCTCCCCATAAATCCAAGCTGTATTATGTAGTTTGGCCTATGGACTGTGGACCCTGATGTTCTCAAATCCTTAGTGCAGGCAACTCTAAAGTAAGTGTTTGTGCCTTCCGTGGTCGACCCAACTCGCTATTGAGGAAGTTGAGATTGCCTACCTGAAATTTCAATTGGAAAACAGTCCATCTATGAAGCTTTGGGCAGTAGCTAGCAATAAATTTTGCTAATCTATGAAGCTTTAGGCAGTAGCTAGCAATAAATTTTGCTAACTGTTCAATATGGCGACCTCTGTTTTGTTGATCCAATGACAGCAAGAGTGTCGATTTTATAACTCAAATTAGTTCTAAGTTCCAACACCAACCTGGGATGAGACCAATCTTGTGATTACTGGAGGAAATACTTGAGCTATATTGTTCATTACAGAGCTATAACTACTTGTTTGATCTTTTATGAATCCATATCCCATTTACAACTATCAATACTACAAGTACTACCAGTTGGATATGAAATCTCAATCTCTCTCTTTTTTTTTTTTTTTTTTTGCTGAAGAAATGAGTCTTTATTTCACTTCATCCTGATATACCCCAAAGAGTAGTTTTTAAAACTCAGATAAGGACCAGCGGTCAAACCTGACTCAATGGGAACCAGCCCCTCTTTGGAATCAAACCAGGTGATTATCAGCCAACCATCCAGTTTTTGAGAACCACCACAATATTTGGTTTGATTGTAGCTTCATAAAATTTAAGGGAGAGTACTCTCCCAACTCACAGCTTAGAGAACACACCAATTAGGGGGGGCACGCGGTGATTCATAATAAGGGCAAGGAAGAGAAGGGGGAGAGAGAAGAGAAAGGATGATGGTGTAACCTCCACACCACCAGTTCAAAGAATCTATTCCCAAATTTTAATATTAAGTTCATCTATGGAAAACTGAACCTTGGAACTCTCTCAACTTTTAATTATTTTTAAAAAATCAAGGTTAAAAAAAATAAAAAATAAAAAATAAATAAATAAATTCTGTACAGGAACTGGGATTTTTATTTTTTCTTCGATGATCGATCCAGTTTTAAAAACAATGCTAAAAAATTGTCACAAAATGTGCCAGTTTCTTGCATTGAGTGGGAACCGTCAAATATATAAATATATATATATATATATATTTTCAAAAATTGGTCCAACATTGAACTTTGTACTTTCTACACCCCTCCCCCCACAACAAAATAAAAAACAAAAACAAAAATTGGACTTCGTACTTTAGTTTGATTTTGCCAGCTTTGATATGAAGAAATGGTTCCAAACTCAAAACACTGCCAATTCTCAAAGCAAAACAAGAATCAAAAGGTAATGTATCCAAACCCCCTTTCCCCCACCCCCCAACCCCCAACGAAAATAAATAAATAAAATAAATTCAGACATCAATATCATAATTCACCATAGGTGATGGGAGCAGTTTTTCCTTTGCTTCTTCAATTTAAGTTCATTTGTCCTACTTGCTACCATTTTCTGGTTAACAACGGGGTTTTTCAGCTTGTGTCATGCCCTACTAATGTATATCAGATGTAGGGGTGCAAAAGTTGGGCCGAAAATCTGAGCCCATCCAGACCTCACGTTACCTTTGGGCCTCGGACTGGAAATTCCAGTCCGTAGGTTTAGATAAGAATGAGAAATCCCAGCCCATGGACAGGGCGGGCTGGGTTAGACTTTAGAGTCGAGGTATCTGAATTGATGATGTGCTTTATGGCATCAGATGTAGGGGGTGCAAGTTGGGCCGAAAATCTGAGCCCATCTAGACCTCTCCCAACCTTTGGGGCTTGGACTGTGATTTCTCTGCCTCTTGTTTCTTTTTCTTTTCCTCATTCAAAGAAATAACAGACAGTGACCCATAGGTACGAGAGTCATGCCCTCAAGCAGTTAGTCATGCGAATTAGAGAGAGAAGCTGGGAAGAAACAGCTAATAATTACTTCAAAATTTATGATTAAGCATTTTGATGAAAGCAACTTACAGGGCAACTAAGCAATTTAGAAGCAGCAGACTCGGATACTACTCGAGGCTCTTGCATGAGGATCTGAGGACCCCTAAGGAAAAAGCTCTTAGAGTCATCATCTGAAGCACTGGAGATCACTGTGGAGACCTCTTTAGTCCTACCCATTAAATGAAATCCAGAAAAATGGTTTCCCCATATATCATATGTGAACTCATTCCCGAACCCTGTTTTTTCCTCTGCCTTTACAGTTGTCTCTGTCAAGAGTTTGGATCCAGGAGCCCGAGCTCCTGGGGCAATTGCAGAAGTTGAAACCAAGAATGTTGGAGAACCAACCTCACGTGGTCCACCCAACCCTGAGCATGGAAAAGTAGCAGAAGGTAACAGAACAGGTTTACTAGTTTCTCCTGCCAGTGAAGGCTTCTCTTGAGCATGAAGTAACAAACTATTACTGCAGTATTTGGTAGAAATCTGAGACTCCAACAAACTTGACTGGTCAGCAGCTTTAAGCATTCGTCCCCTCTCATGGCTCTGATCATCCATACGGGCAAATGGGTCCTTCGCCTCATTGCCATGGTCGAATTCAGGAGAATGTGTAACCGATGTGACAGGGGACAGGGGCAAAGAAGGGGTAGAGTTTCCACTCTGACTACTAGAAACTTCAGGCATCCCAGTAAACCCTGCAACAGCATTCCTTTTCTTCCTCCGTCTGCTTCCCTTTTCTTTTCCAGTCCTAACTGTGAGGTTGCCAGTTTGTGGTGATTCTAGTTGGCCAGAGGTCACAACTGCTTCCATAGACTTCAGTACCAAAGAAGATGGTATTAATGGCATTTCCTTTTGAGGTTCTGATATTTTGATGCTTTGTCCTTGATCATCCTGCATCAGTTTTGTACATTGAACATCTGTCTCTTGTCCCCGATGGCCATTGGCACAACCAGATCTACAAACTAAACCTGGCTTAGATGTTTCATCTTCCCTGACAGACCTCGACATACAGTCCACACTACTACAAATAGAAAATTTGTTATTCCTCTGGTGACGATGCTTACGAGAAGATATCCCAGCAGTGCCAACAGTAGCAATGGGACTTCTCTCAGCCTTGAATAAGCAATCAAGGGCAACCAGGGTCACTGGTTGGGGAAACTGGCGGCAGAATATAAAAAATAAAACAAAAGCAGAAACAAGGACCACCATAGAAGATTTCACCAGGAACATCCAGAACAATGACTTCCTATAGAGATTGATCATGTATGCAGGAAGAGTTGCCTTCATAGGGACAATGAAAATACCAGTAGCCAGGGCCAGCTCAAGATCTCTGTGAACCATGGCAGCAGAAAAGTCAGTCTGGTATGAGATCAGAAGCCTTGTTGATTCCCCAGGTTCAAGAGCAAAACCTCTACAAGTATGTACAATGAACCCATCCAACTGACAGTCAGTTCCTGAAACTTCAATGCTTTTCACCTCCAGCGGAAGGTCCCCGGTGTTTTTTGCATACAGTTCTTTCAATAATGGCTCAGAACAGATGGAGCTGGTGTCTTCAACATGAGACAAAAATTCTGCACCTGACATTTTGGGAGAAATTGGCATTTCAAGGCTGAATTCTAAGCTCTGAACGGGCTCAGACCCATCAAGAAGAACCAAGGAAAGTGACCCTCCGAATCCCCGTAGAGGCAACCACTCTACACCTGAAAGATTATTCCTTATCAGAGCTGAACTTCTCCACCTACATCTATTCGAAGGGTGAAAAACAATAGGCCCTAAAAAGGCCGTGCCATAGGAATGGACATAGGCCTCTGTTACTGCACCTTCTGCTATAGAAAATCCATATATCAGCATTGACTCATTATGAATCAAACTACTCGATGAAAGGGGTTTCAAAAACTCATCAGCAGCCCTGCATTCATCAATGATCGATCCTGAATTCAAGACAAGCTGCATTATGACCGGTTGTTCACTAGGATTTTTTACCGTGATCCAATTAGAACGATGAGTTCCAACCTGAACCATAGGGAACAGTATCTCATGATCATCAAGCACAGACATGTCAGTAGTGGTGCCCTGAGACCTCCAATTTTTCAATACCAACTCATCTGCTTCTGCAGTCTCCAATACCTTTAACTGCAAGTTTACATAAACCCACACAATGACCATTAGAAGACAGAAATAACCTCTGCTACAGAAGAAATTTTTTATGATATTACGGTAAGAAACCATTTAAAAAAAAAAATGCTGCCAATAGTTAGGAGCAATTCCAGTCCATCCCTCCTTTGACCCTGCAAAAGCAGGAATTAGCACCAGGTTACATCCCTTTTTTCTGTTTTTAGGTCATAATCAAAGTTTTAGTTTACTTCGGAGTGAATTCCCGAGTCCTTTCAATTGAGTCTCTAGTCAAAGTAGGATAAGTTAGTTTCTATTTATCTTTCCTATTTCAGACAATTTTGATATTTCAATGTGCCCCATAGTCCCTTGAAAATTGCATGAAAAATAGGGGAACTCAGTTTGACGAGGGGCATTGGAAGAAAGCCCCCAAAATCAATTATCATACGGCTGAGACAGGCCACTTTAATATGTGACCTATCAAGCATGTCCTTAATTTATCAAACAGTTAGCCTGCTAAATCATCCATCCATTTGGCTGAATAGCATGTGACATGATAGCAAGGGTTCTGGTTAATAGCTTAGCCGGCTAAATCATCCATCCATTTCGCTGAAAAGCATGGGACATGATGGGAAGGGTTCTGGGTAATAGCATTATAGTCCTGACAGAGACATTTTCCTTTTTTTCCTTCTTTATTATTATTATTATTATTTTAATGGAATTTCTAGGTATTGTTGCTAATCTTCTCAGAAAATGATTGGTGCTAAGGAAAACCATATGGTTTGGTGGTTGATACACTCTAGCATGGTGCTTAGTTGGTACTAGTACTGTATGTCTGTGTCCTCCTTTCTACTTCACCATCCATTGAACCATAGTATAGTGTTTTTACTGCAAGATCTCCAGAGAAAGACCAGTTTCCTCATTGTTTTGCCGTTATGAAGTTGTTCATTGGATTTTCTGGAAGTTACAGCCCATATAATAGGATTAGTTTAGGGCTATTATTGTTTTCTTAAGTTTATTAACTGATGTAAAATTCATTGCAGGAAAGGCAACTGGTCCGATTTCTCTAAACAAGAGTTGATTTTATGAATCAATATTCAATTATTTTGAAAATCTTATATAGTTCTGCTGATTTTTGCATTATTAGCCACATCAACTAGGTCATTAACCTACCTAAGTGAGCCCAATTTGTATATTCTCTTGCATCAGAGTTCAAGTACATTGTGTATCTAGCAACATGGGCAAAAGCTCAAATCCACAGCATTGTATTCAGATTTTGGGTACTAATCAAATAATTGATTGGTTAGAAAACTATAATCAGTTGCACTGGTTTTTTTTTTTCTTTTCAAGAAAGAGAAAATACAGTTGCACTCTTTAGTAAAAAGAAAGTAATTGGTGAGCATCCATTAGACCTATACAATGCTTCGCAGTCCTGAAGCAATGAGCAATCAATATGCAGACTCTAACTCATGATTAGGACAATTAAAGCCAATCTTCAGTGGCATCAAATTAGAGCATATGGGGAAAATGAATGATCCAAAACAAAAAAGAAGCCAAAAAAAAAAGGGGCACTAAACAAAAAAGTTGACACCAAGAGCCAAGTTCAATGGCATCTTGATCCTATAGTTGCCCAAACAGATATGAACAGGGGCCATATGTACTATCCAAGATCATTACTTGTTTCCTAAAACTAAACAAAAGAACGTGAATATCAGTACCCTGTCAAAATATTATCACATCATACTATTGATATTGATTTACAATATATCAATATAAACACACACTAAATCTATCAGGTCTACTAATTTGAACAAAAGTAACATTTTAATGTCCTTATGGAAAGATTCTTTCAAATATATCTTTACATTCATTAATAGAAACAATTAATAAATTTAAACCGAAGAACGAATAACATATTCAACCATTGATAAAATACACCTTGAAATTTGTTGCTCGTAATGGTTGAGAACCACGTAAAAGTTTCAAAAGAATATAAATTCCTCAAAATTCAATCTTTTAGTTGTTTTACATATAAAGAGACAGACAAGTCAGACTCAATCAGAACTTGTTCTATGTCTCAAAACAACTTCACTATTTTCTTCTAGTACTTCTAACTCTTTGCACTCATTCTCTCCTCAGTTTCCTATTCATTTGCGAGAGTTCCTTATCTCTTGGACCGTTTCCAGTTTCTACATTCCAGTCTCCTAACAAATTCTTCAAAAACTAAGCCCTAGCAAATTTGGGAATCTAAACCAAGTGTAAATGTGATGCTCGAGTTTAGTAGGGGTACATGACAGAGAGACTTAGATACTTAGCTTTCTCATAACAAAGCCTTAATCTAACTTTTAAAATGAGGTATACTGTACAATATGTTTTGTGCCATTCACCACTTAAGAAGTATCTAATTTTTCAGTCATTGTCACAGTTAACCATATGTGCCCATTATTGGCCTAGTTTACAAGTGCTTATATATCAAGAAGAAGGCATATATAGGTTAAATATGCTAGTTTTTTACTTCTTTATGGATATATAGGGTGTAACTCAGTAGTGCACGCATCACCAAATTGAGGAACTAAGTTAAAAAGTCAAGGCAATCCATTGATCATCTACCAAGTAACATAAATCAAAAGCAGAGGCTACAGGCTTGGTTACATTTATCTCCTCATCAAATCAAATTTTTTCATATGGCCACACGGTGGTTCCATATGATAGAGGACCCGACATCCATCTCATTGATCAAATTTCATCCCCAAATAAGTATGGGAAATGCCTCAAAAGTGAGTATAAAGAGACAACTACAAAAATGCTACCAAGTACTGGACTTCTTTCATTTGAAATGGCATTATTGTTATTCAATGAAACTTTAATCTCACTTTCAACTGGTTCCCATGCTTCTTTTGAGCTGGAATTTACGGACACGATAAGAGTGGGGTCCTCTACCACATGGACCCACTCATGTGGGCCACATCGCAAGTTGGTGACCGGCTAAATGTAACCAAGCAGGGCTACAACTAGACAGCCCCCCTACAGAATCCTTTTTCTTTCTTCTTTTTTTTGGGGGGGGGGTGGATTGGGGAGCATTGTGAGGAGACAGGAGGCAAGGGGAGGCTGGGTAGGTGATGCAGAATAAAGGACCTACCAGCATGGAAATTCAAGAAGAACCAGGCCTAACGTGGCACAGTTCTGTTAGGAATAGGCTTAACATGGCCTGGGTGCACTTTATTTTAGTTTTAGTTGCTTTTGTTTTATTGTAAGAGTTTTAAGTTCTCATTGATCCTGTGGTTCAATGGTTCAACATAGGTTATGCCATCTTTTCTTTGATAGAGCTTAAGTTATGGGTGATGGTCCACATTATCTTATCATTTAAGAATTTTAATTACATAGGACTTCTAGTAAGGTCGGTTAGGGCCTTGGGGGTTTCCTAACCTATCATACTTGTTCTCTATTTTGCATTTATAAATAAAGGATGAGCAGCTTGCAGCCCACAATATTGGCTTTCAATATTGTTATTTCTGCTGTGAGAAACAGCATGGCTTTGTGGTGATTCAAGATGCTAGATTAATGGAAAACTCAATCACACCTTGCAGTAGGAAGCCCAGGTTACAGATTCCTCTTTCCATCTTCATCATTATCAGTTTCATTCAAGAACTTGTCACTTCCTGCATGTCAGTAAGTATACAGAACCAGCAGTACCTGTGATTTATCTCTCCTACTTTCTCTGGGATTTTCTGGTATTAATGTATTATACCATACACATTTCAGAACTCTGTCCTGTTTCCACGGATCATATTTGGTCAGTACTCGAAACCTTCTCCTACAATCAAGTCTGATGGAAACAGCCTCTCCAAGAAGCAAGAAGCGGGGTAAGACTGCGTACATTATGACCCTACCCAGACCCTGCAGTGGCAGGAGCCTCGTACACTAGGCACTCCCTTTTCAATGCTATACTCACTCCTATTCCAAGTTGGATTCAATATTTGCTATTTTGGGAAGTTATTCAAGGACTGATATTTGTTGATCTGTTGAATCTCATATGAATAGCATAGTTTGATCTACCATTGGGTGTATTGAATATGAAAACTGATCATCAAAAAAAACAATTGACTGATCAAACTTGAGGTCTCCTACTCCAACTAGAAATTGACCATTCCAGCAGATCCAACCCTTGGATCATGCTGAAACTTTCAGCAACTATTCTAGAGCATTAGAGGAGAACTTGGCCTGCATCATCCAGCCATCTAAGTTGTGGATTTTATTTTATGCAATTTCTCTTTAATCTGGAAATTTAGTCTCTGTTTTCGATCCTGTTTTGGTAAGTACTAGTTATACATATCAGAACCGCATCAGTAGGTGTGGTAATTCAGCCTACAAACTAAACGAGCAATAAAAATTTGTCAGAAATAATGAATTTGATAACTTTTCCTAGCAAAACAGAGACCGTGCATTGAAATTGTGGATTCATTAGCTAGAGATGGGTAGAGAGAAAATTTGTGTGTTGAGCCTGATCCTGTGGAGTAATGTAGATATTGGGAAGGGGTTTGTTTGGTTTTTATTTACCAGACCCGTTGGTTTTAAGTTTTGTACACTAGTCTTTCCCTTTAGGATGGAACTGTACATTCTCTGCTATGTGCCCAATTACTTTGTTCTGTTATGTAAGCTTAAAAAAGTGTACACATTTTTTCTTCAGAAGCAAGGCTTATATATCTCCCACATTTAGGGAGTGATGTAGAATTATGATCCCCTAGTCAAGATCATTAAGTGTTAGGCTTGACTTTCAGGCAACTAGGGGTTTTCCTAAAGGGTTTTGCTACACATTCTGGATAGGATTTTTTTTTTTGCAGAAAAATTCTGTCATTAGATAGGTTTACAATGAAGCTAGGAATATTCAAGCTAATTATGTCACAACTTCATGTATTTGAGAGACTGTTCTTATTTTGTGCCAGAGCAATTTATAAAGCACAGGCCAAAATGGGTGACATCAAGGGACATCACTTGAATGCAGAAAACTACCATGTTCTACTCATGAACCATCTTTCAAGTATCACGTGATTTTAATTTTCATCATGGCAAAGAGTATAAATCAAATGTTCACCACTTATTACAACCATCATGGAACTGTAGAAATAGAAAAGCAGGTATGAGATTCAGCATAGCTTTACCAGCATTGACGATTGAATGCCTCCATTTAAAATTCGAGTCGTTGCATTGCCAAACTTGTCCTCATGATGAAGGTGGTAGCCAATATATGAACTTGTTTGATGTCTCGAACAAGTGCGCACTATATCTTGGCAAGGAATCTCAATTTGTGAACTTCCTGAATCATTTGTCACTAAAAGTAATTTACAGTTCAAATTTACATTTGAAACCTCAGGGGCGTACTGAGCATCAACAAGTGCACGAGTATAGGTAACAACAGCAACTCGCGTAGCAGTACCAGGGAAGAGTAATAAGCCTTCCATGTATTTGATCTGGAAAAGCCTAGCTCCATCAGCGATTTCACTAATCTTGACAACACTTAACAGGTTGGGAGCTTCATTTGTCAGAGAGAGTGCAATATCTATCATTTCCCCACTGTCACATGGCACGAGAGCCTCAAGAGTAATAGAAACCAAACCTGTATGTCCACCATATGCAGCCTTCCCTCGCACTTCTGCTTCAAGAGGAACTATAACTGTATCAGTCCTGCCTAGT
The DNA here is from genome assembly GCF_013358625.1 of Macadamia integrifolia. NCBI lineage: Eukaryota > Viridiplantae > Streptophyta > Magnoliopsida > Proteales > Proteaceae > Macadamia > Macadamia integrifolia. The sequence continues at coordinate 8,615,085 of NC_056559.1, forward strand.
GAAGAACTCTGCAACTGCACACAAAAAGTACCGACCAATTTTCCTTCACTACATGAGGAGAAGTCTATCTCTAGGATGGTTCCAGTGCTGTGAGGATCAAGCGTCCAACTTCCATTAGGCTTAATCCCCACCAATGGCAAACCAACTTCACCACTCCTTATGTTCAACCACTCTATATCACTCAGAGAATAACTAAACTCATCAGAACCCTGAATAGTGTCCATTCTACAAACAGCTTCTGCAGAGTATGAAGTGCTCCCTGATGAGAATGACATCCAACCAGTAACTTCCTGTACATAGAGGGTCTCATTGAAAGGATTGTGTATGGACAAATTCTTGCGATATGATCCATCTGAAGCAACATCCAGGCCTATCAGAGGCTGTATGCGATAAGGGGATTCAATAGCAAAACCTTTTGCATGAACCAAGAAACCCCCAGCGCTTGTCTGTAAGACCAGGTGAGCCAAGGAAGATCCCAATATTCTTGGTAAGAAGACAAAACAAATTGAAGCAACTTCACCAGGACCAAGCAACATATCATCAAAATCACAAGGGTAAAACTGACTATCAGAGCTGAATGGTTCATAGACATGCAAGAGGCTATCATTGCAAGTATTCTCCACAGTCAATAAGGCAAATGAAGGAAAGTATAAATAGTTTTGTCCCCAATCAAGTGAATGAGGTTTTATCTCCACATTGAATGATGAACTGCCACTAAAACCTGACCTAATTGCCTCAAGAGTCTTATCGGGGCTCTTAGTCGATTTGTATCCTCTACAGGAGGAATGAAGATTCCAACCAACACTACTGTTCTGCTGGAATGATACATCCTGGAGTCCCCTTCCAGAATTCAGAGAACATGAAACTAGTCTTCCATTTGATAACTTAAACATCCGATGGTCTTGCAAATGGCTTGAGTTACCATCCCACATACCATGAGGAACTGGCCCATCAGATAATGTAGCATCAGTCTTTCTCCCTGGGACTTCTACAAGAGATGCTTTAAAATTATCTACTGCAAGAAGAAAACCAGGCAATGTTGAAGGAAAGCAAAAGAATTCAGAACTGGAACAGACATTCTTAAAACTGGAGAATGTTGGAGAGTTTCCGCAAACATAGTTTGAATTAACATCACAACCAAAAACGTCTGTAAGACCTGCATCATGATTAACAACACTGGGTCCACAATCATTACAATCAAAACTGTTCCTCATCCCATTCACTTGTGGTGCTAAATGGTCCCTCTCAGTACATGACCCACACAAGACAAGGCAGAAAAAGATACATGAAAGAACCAGAACAAGATGGTATCCATTGAATGGACGAAGAAATCTCCTGTACATGAATCACAAAAAATGTCATTAGTAACAAAATTAGTTTAAATGGCATACACAAGTCCATAGACACATTTCTCTGACAGAAATGTGAAAAATGGGGAAGGCACTAAAATTATCAAAAAGAGGTCAATAATTACTGCATAGTATCTCCAAAATGACATGAGATGGCTAAGAAAAATTCATGCAACTCAACATTTCTACATGGTAAAGAGTTTACATGAAAATTTTCCATAAATGAGAAACATCAAAGGTCCAGAAAAAGAAAGTGAGGCGTAATTAATAAAAGTTTGTTTCGTACGATGGGTTATATAGGATTATGCACATGATCATTTCTTTTGTTCCCAATTTAGTACAACTGAGATGAGACGGTTTTCTCATTTGGGATGCATGATCGATCAAATTTAAGTTATTGATATCGTCACTGAGATGAGATGAGACGAAACTTAGTATCATTGCTGCATATTTCATTCCAGACAGTGAAAGAAAGCTTAAATTTAAGTTATTTATATCATCAAACACAACTCGACTCAATTGATTAACTATGATGAACACTCCAAGTCTCTAACGTCAATACTAAAGTAAATGTGGACAGAAAAACGTATATATTTCCTATTTTTGCTTCTGATCGTATCATTAAATTCTAAATCTTAGTCAAAACTCGTTCAAAACTATGCTTTACAAGAATAGAAAGCTTCAGAAAGCAATAACTAAGAAGAGAAACATGAAAACACATGCCATAAGTCTATTTCTAACAGTAGGAGCTGCTCAAAAATCCTAAAACGAAGTCAAAATCACCTAAAACGTAAAGGTTTGCAATCGATAGCCACTCAAAAACATCCATTAACAACTAAATGTAGAAAGAAAAAAAAAACGATGTAAACAAAGCCAAACGGGAAAAAAAATAATCCCAAAATGGTAAGTAGAGTTGCAGAAATGAATCAAACAAAGTAAAAGAGAAATCCATGATTGGAAGGAATGATAAAAAGCTAACGAGCTACCAAGAAACGACGACAAGAAGACTAAGCAGCCAAGAGAGAGAGATGATTGTAGAAAAAGAAAAGTGGAAGAATACCGATGGAACATGGACATCTGTTGTTCTTCAGCTCTGGCTGTTAGGTAAAGATTCTCCATGTCTGAACAATAAAGCCAACCATCTGGCTTCGTGGATTAGGGTTTCTTCTTCGTTTTCGGCCTGAAGTAAAAACAATTGGCAGAGAACAGGGAGAGCAGAAAACAACGAGTCACCTGAAAAAACGGAAGGCTGTGGAGAACAATCAAATCGAGATACTCGAGACGCAGAGAGAGAGAGAAGATGGTCCTCCCTCACTTCCGTATACCTTACGAATTTACCAAACTACCCACACTTTCACATTAAATCATAACCATCCCCTGAGCATATATCTTTTTTCTTTTTCTTTTTTTT
>NC_056559.1:8617894-8629161 GCF_013358625.1 Macadamia integrifolia
TTTTGGTAACACCCCTGACCATATATCGGTATATCCATTTTACAGTTGCCCTCTTTTGACTTTTGACAAATATTTCATAAGGTTTCTAGTCTTCTTTTTTTTATTTAAAAAAAAAAATTTCTCCATTAATTATTTCACCCCTAAAAATGGAAATCCTTAATTTAACTAGTGGGGAAGGGCGGCTTACGTTGCCAACGTGGGAAAGAATCTACATGCCACGTCAAGTATCTTGGAAAAGATATCATTCACGTGATCCATATATTCATAGTATAAAAGAGGGGAAAAAAAAAAAAAAAACACTAACATCCAAACTCAGGAAGAGAGCAAAATGATTGTCTTGTCCCCCATGAAAATGAAAAACCTCACCCTTATTCTTTGTGCAATTTCTCATTGGCCCCACGTTAGTATAAGGTTAGATAACTTGAAAGCATTATTTTCTTCCATAATAAAATAACTCATGTGAAAGGAAAATTACATTATAGTATTATAAGGAAGATTTTTCCTCACTAATGATGAGGGAGAGGAATCGATATGGATAGAGTAATGGAATCTTACACGCCAAGTAAATGAAGAAAGAAGTAATGCATTTTTGTGTATATTAATCTCTTATATAAAATGACCCACATGACTATTAAGGAAAAATAAGAAAAAGAATATCAGTGATTATGAGACATCGTCTGTTGCACTGTGTGTGTCATTTTTTCAGTAAATAATTTTAGAAGAAACCAACTTCCTTTTATACTACATCAACAAATATATCTATTCATTAATTTCAATTTATTCACAAATGAATTTCTAAGACACCATAAAATTACTATTTCTAATAATACAAGTCTTTAATTAATAAGATAAAAATCCTTCATAGTGAATGACTTTATAAATAACAAGTCGGTTCCGTAATGCATAATAAATAGAATCTACTACCTATCACAGTGATGATTCTCGAAAGCTCTCTCATTAATGCTCAATAGATTAGTTCTATTAAGAATATAAATCTATAAAATTTTGTAATTTTATGTTATTTTATGCTAATGAATCTTTTAATAAATTAACATTTATAGGTATCGACACACCACGATGCCCGCATGACATTACATTCTTTCAAAACATACTTAATTACCATAAGTTGACCTATTTTAAAAATAATATTATGTAGAGGGGTTATATAGAGTAGGTTGATCTAATTAAAAGTTGAGCTAAAAATGGTAAGGAAACAATGAGTCCACATCAATTTTGTTGCTTCCCTTTTTCTATTTTGGCTTTTCTATCCTATTTTGCTTACACTTTCTATAACATTTTAAGTTCTAAATTTAGAAAAATTGCGCAAATCATCAAGCAGTAAAAGAGTAGATTATTAAATCCAAAAAATAAAAACAAATAACGATAAATTATTGTGTTTGCCTTGTACTCTTTTCTCAATTCACATTCTATAACAATTATGTTGAGCTGTGTTTGGTATATTTTTTTCAATAAATCACACCAATCGTAGTCTTTCATGATCTTGAACATCTAGGCCCACTATTTATATGATATATATTTATTATCTTATCTTCTTAACCTCAACATTTTGTGGGTCTTAGGCACCTCAACGCCCAAAAATCTCACTCTAAATCGTGGTTAATGAGAATGAATTATACATCTATATTTTGAAAGATTGAAATTATTTAGCATAATTTTAAAATTAATTTAGTATTTGATATAATTTTTTAGAATGCATTATCCACCTAGAATGCTTACCAAACTAAGCCTTAACTCTTTACAAAAAAAACTAAAAGTATTGAAAATGTTTAAAACAGGCTCACATTTTCAAAGTCATTACTATGTGACATCTAAATATATATGAGTTTTGTACTTTATATATATATATATATATATATTGGGTTATATCATATAATGAAATTTTATTTCTTTAATTTTCATAGAAATTTTAAATACGGATTAATATTTTTGGGAACCTAAATTACATGAGTCACATCAACAATTATATTTTATTTGGCTCCAAATTATATAATTAGTGCAGCAACAATTTAGGTGGTAACCATAAAATAAGCATTTTTAGTTCTATTTAAAGTAATATACCCTATTATATGATGAAGATGTCAAAGACAGATAAATAAACCACATTAAGCTTTGTTAATTAGTAAATGGAAAACTTCAATAAAATTAGACCATTTTGTTCTAGTGGTTTAGGAAATTGTATCGTGTCTCTAATCTAGTTCTAGTGGGTTAGGAAATTATAACGTGTCTCCAATCTAACCATGTTATCCTTCTACGCGGAGAAATTAAAGTGCTCTAAGAGTCAATTAAGTGATGCAATAGCTACTTTGTCCTTCAATGCTTATGTTCTTTGGAATTTTCCCCTATAAATATAAGGACATGGTTGCCCAAGATGTTAGTGTGGTGAAGAATCAGCAAGCCATATCAAAAGTTGTTAAAAAGAAATATCAATCACATATTTAGAGTAAAAAAGATAAAAGGTTGGATATGTCCGTTTGTGTATTTAGATACACATCAATCTCTCTCATTCACTTTTTGGAAAAGTCTCCTATGCCCTTCTGATCCTAGCTCTCTTATTGGTTAAACCATTTGTTGTAGAAAAACTGATGGCATACCTAATATCCTCATATAAATATAAATATATAAACAAAAAAAAAAAAAAAACTCATGTTGTTTAGGAGAAAAATTATGTGGAGGGATATATTTCCCAAAGATGTTATAAGAAAATAAATGAATGCAATTGTGTTATTCTCACGTTCCATATTATTCCTTGGTATGTTTTCATCAAAAGCCACTAATTCTTAAGACAGTTCTAACTCAATGGAGGATACACTAATTTAGAAATATATAGGGGACTTAAATTATAGATTCTTAGTTCTTACACATCCTAATAGAATATTTTAAAGAGTTGGGGATCGTTACCTAGTTGTGTTGCTAATGCACAGTGTTGGGACCAACCAATGGAATATGCATCCAACCAGGGGGCAAAATTGTCTTTTTCACCACTTACTGTGTCTGAGTGAGGGACATGCGATTAGGCAACAAACTTTTTCCCAATTTTAAGTTTTCATTAAATTGTAGTAAAGAACTATTAAATTATTAGAAGAAAGATTATATTTATTAATTCGTCCTCATTTCACCTTAAAATTAATTTTAAAAAGGAGAAAAAGAATGCTAATCGGTTGCACCCTCCATGCTCAGACATAGGCTACATTAAAAAGTCCGTCTTGCCCCTATATGGTCAATGACCAATTGCCTTGGAATACCCTCCCAGTGGGCCCAGAGGTGGTGACTTCAGTTATTTATAATGATAAATCCAATTAGTGGTGACTTCAGTTATTTATAATGATAACTTCAGTTATTTATAATAATAAATCCAATTAGTGGTGACTTCAGTTATTTATAATGATAAGCACATAAAGAGAAGTTGGAAGCTTGGGGAGTTTGTCTTATTTCATGACTTATTAATTGATTAGTTCATTAATAAATGGGAAAATGATGTTTAAGTTTCGTGAATGCTGCCGTCCGCATGCAATGTATCATTAGTTAACTGGGACCCAGAGGTTCGGTTTATGATTTAGGAAAAATCATATAATTACCCACTTTTGGGTTTCCCTTTACAAAATTACCTACAAAAAGTTTTAGTTAATAAAAATATCCAAAATTGGGTTTGGGTTTACAAAACTACCCATCCAAAGTTTCAGTTAACAAAACTACCCAAAATCAGGTTTGGGTTTACAAAACTACCCAAAATAGCGAGTCTTCATCTTCCACATATAATCATGTATTTTTTAAAACTTTGAGTGGGTGGTTTTGTAAATCCAAACTCAATTTTGGTTATTTTTTGTTAACTTAAACTTTAAGTGGGTAATTTTGTAAAGGAAAACCTAATTTTGGGTATTTTTGTTAATTGAAACTTTTTGTGGGTAATTTTGTAAATGAAAACCCATAAGTGGGTAATCAAGTAATTTTCCCTATGATTTACAACCATAAAGGCAAAAGACAGTTCTACCCTCTCTTACATAGCTGGTTTGGAGGAATCGAAATATGCTGATTCTGATTCCGGTTGATTCGTATTTGATTTCTACGGTTCAAGCCAAATATTCCAAGCCAATTTTGACCGATTCCAGCTGATTTGGGATAATTCGGAATCCATGGAGGCTGATTTTATTGCCGATTCCGCTTACTTGAATCATGAGTAAAATATAACTGCCTAGGGCCATCGTGACGCTACAGTTAACAGCAACCCTTAGGGGGTGTCAAATGGATGATTCAGTCTGGTTTTGGTCCATTCAAATCGGTTTTTGACTTGCATCGGCCCAAATTGAAGCAGAACATTTTAAGGTGAGATTTGGTTTTGATCGGTTTTTTAATTTTCATCCAGTTTGATCTTCGGTTTTTTACTGGATTGGCTTAAGGGGCTGTTATTAGTCTATTATCAGATCGGTACTTATTTGGTTTTCTTTTTATTCATATACAATAATGAAAAAACAAGTTGTTGGTTTTTTGTCGGTTTGGTCCAATTTCATTCTTAACAACCTGGTTGGTTTTGGCTTTGTACCAGTTCCAAAAACCAAATCTGAAACTACCCAATTTAGGTTCTGTTTCAGTTTGATCATTTCTTCGATCAGATCTTGTGAATCCAACCGGTTCATGATGGATTTTGACATCCTTAGGCCTCGGCAACCCTCATAAATTGCGCTTAGAACCTTTAGATTAAAAGTGTTAATTGATTTGATTCAAAGAATGAAGGGAGAAACCAAAATCCAATTGAACCAAATAAACGATTCTGGTTAAATGGTTTTTATCAGTTATGATTTTGTTTCCGATTTGAGTTAATAGTTTTGAACCCAATCAGGAGCAATATATTTTTTAGGCTCAATGAAGAAATCTAATGTTTAAATTTTGACAAAAGAAATAAAAATAATCTACTTAATGTAAATTCGTTACATTTTTTTTTTTACATAAAACACTAGAAAACGTATATAAAATGGCAAGAAAGGTCAACTTTTCTATCGGGCTGATAGCATAACATTTCTAATAGAAAACTGATGGTTTAAACAATTGCATTTCATAAGGACATGATAATAATTCCGTAGACTCCTGTATCCAAAACCACGCAATCAACTTGCGTTCTTTTTTCCCTATTTATTAATTTACTCATCTGATTATTGAAATGAAAAGAAAGAAGGATGAAAATTTTCATTTTACCACATATAGTCAATTAAGCAAACCTTGAGAGCTTCTCTTTCTTTTTTTTCTTTACCTGAAAGCTACACATAACCTAAAGCAAGATCCACAAAATCACAACTTTTATAATTTTTGGGGAAAAAAAATCACAATAATATCAAAAAAAAATTAGAGAAGCAATATTGCATAGATTCCAGACATGCCTTGATGGCCAGATCACAATGGGCTGGGAGACTGAAGAAATGTTGTGGAATCTGAAAGAGATGGGAATTCTAAGAAAGCAAATATGACTAAAAACAGAACCAATGCTTAATTTTCAGTTTCCATTTAGGTGTCCCCTCCCTACCAACTTGGGTATGTGTATGAAGGAGTGAATACAAAGAATATATCATGAAGGCTGGGTCTACTTCCTTTTATTTTCCAACCATAGACTAAGCAAGGAAAAAGAATCCCCAGCAGATGTACATGGACAAATAACAAGTGGATACAAAGAAAATGAAAATTTTAGGGGCCCATTGTATGAATTGTGAATGACTTTGTGACTCCCAACAATAAGAAAAACATAGGAGGAGTAAGAGTCACATTTTTAGGTAGGATACTAAGAGTCACATCAATGACCGTCTTTATCCGTTCTTAGTTATTTTTATTATTATTATTAACACTTTGGTATGTTCGGATTTGGATCCTCTCCAAACCGGGGTTGTTGGAGAGAGACCAATGAGGAGAGAGAAAGTAGAAAGAAAAAACAGGAGAGAGACACCTAAAAGAGAATTTGGCTCCTCTCTTGAGCGATCATCACACAGGCTTTATCCGTTATTATTCGGGTGAATATCACGTGTTCAAACGATGATCTAATAATTTTTGGCGCTTTGTTCTCTGCACCTTTGTCAAAACGTTAGGTCATCACCTCACTACACCTCTATCAGTGCCTCATTTCTCCATACTTTTGTCAAAATGTTGGATCATCGTGTCGTCACATAGTGCTCGTCCAGGTAACTATGGGCCGACCTGGGGCAATAGATGCTAAGGAAAGAAGCCAGATCCCCCAAAAGACTATACATCCAAAATTACAAAACCCTCACTGATTGATACACCATGAAATAACCTCACTAATAGACGTAGGACACGAGGTGCTCAACCACAGACCAAGGGACTCCTCACAACTTAAGGTACCTATCTACAAAGGCAAACAAGTCATTTTACCCCATATGGGGATTAGGTTTTCACCACATCCACCCTATAAAGGAAAAAAGAGGTAACTCTCACTCTCTCTCTCTCTCTCTCTCTCTCTCTCTCTCTCTCTCTCTCTCTCCACTATTCCAAAAATCTATTTTGTTGTATCCGAAACTGACAGGCATCGGAGTATCTTGGCCAGAGCACCCCTCCGGGCCTTGTTTTGCATGTTTCTCTTCCGAAGACGATCGTTGGATTTCTGCACCAACATTGATCATTCTCTTCCAGCACCCCAGGGCTGGAGAGGATCTTAAGCCGGATATAAATGTTCCAGCTAGTTTAAATAGGTATTAATGATTTTTTTTTTTTCTGCCATACCTTAAAAAAGAGAGAGTTGGATTATGATCTCTTAACTGTGGGGTGTTGTCTTTTTCAATTGAGCTATTCTTGCATAGTTTGAGGAATTGATAACCCATCGTCTAGATCGAGATGGACCAAAAGTGAAAAAGTAAAAGAAAAAGAAATTCCGATTTTTGAAGGACGACAAGGGTAAATCCCTCTTATCCAGACCGTTACAAACTGATCCGAATCAGTATTGGTATCCGATATTGGATGGTCCCTTAGGGTTAGTCCTCAGTGTTTCAACACAAGCACGGTACCAGAGCTGATTTGAACGATAATACCTAACACTTGACCGAGGCAAAATTTTCTATGATGCAATGGATCATCCATATCAACTGCATCTAATAGTCTAAACATGGTTGTATACTATAAGGTTTTAATCTATCTAGATAAAATTGAGTTTATTCCATGAGTAACCAAGCAAAGGGTTAAGGAAAGCGATATACTAAGGCTGTGTTTGATATACATTCTTGGAATAGATTTTGAGTCCACCGCACATTTTGAGTCACACTAACTATTCCTTGAATCATTGATTCAGTTCCAGTGGATTCACAAGAAACCTATTGCATCCGGAAGTGCTATTTTAGTCACTCGAAATTAGGCTATAACATTTTAACATATCTTGATTAGAGGGTGGAACTTTGTACAATGGTAACGTCATTCCCTTGTGACCTAGTGGTCATGGGTTCATGTTAGAGAACAATCTCTCTACGAAGCAGGGGGGTAAGAATGTATACATTACGACCCTTCCTGCCCCACCCCATAATTGTGGGAGCCTCGTGAACTAGGTATGCCCCTTCAAAAAATGAGTTTTGAAAATAATTTTTAGGAATCAGAGTGAAATATATAGCGTCACAATACATCGATCAACATTTATTTTAAATATATTAATTAAGCAATTCATTACAGAACTTCTTCCCTTAGTCGAGCAACATCAGAGGATAATTATTTAGCAAGCGAGTAAGAAAACAGAAATTAAGGATTAAAAGCTTAAAGCTTCTTATTTCATGATTTATGATTTATGATTATGATAGCCACTGAAGGAATTAAAAGCTTTTCAATCAGATTTCTTCAGAGTAGCTTTTGCAGAAGCTGATTCACGGATGTTCTCGAAAGCTTCATTCATGCACGAAACGAACTGTTGGCAATTGATGAACGACTTCTCCATCCTAACCACCACCCTTAGCTTTCCCATGTAACTCACGATGGTAAATTCCATACTCTGAATCCAAAAACCACAATAATTAAGCAATGATAAAAAAAATAGATGTCGCAAACAAATAATGATATACTTGAACACATGGATTTACATAGTTCAACAAGATAATTTACGTCCAAGGTCTTAGAAGAGATGCTTCATCGTCAATAGAGAATGAAGCCTCACTAGTTACAAATATATAGCAAAATCTTATACATGTACTTACCAAAATATATAGCTTTAACTTTTTTTTTTTTTTTTTTTTTTTTTTTTTTTTTTTGAGATTGCCACCCACCCAAATCGTGATTCTTTTAAATTCTTAATTGTCCAATTCTTTGCAATTCTCTTTATGCACACGACACCTATATATTTTCAAAACCATTGTAGATCACGATTCTTTCTAATTCTTAATCATCCACTTCTTTACAATTCTCTTTGTGCACACGACACCTATACATTTTCAAAATCCAATGGTTCTAGAAGTTTTTGGAATTCAAATCCATTTAATTCCTCAAATGTTTTAAACTTCTACAATCATTCGATTTTGAAAATGTATAAATGTCGCATGAACAGAGCGAATTCTACAAAGAAATGCACAATTAAGAATTGGAGAGGATCTAAATCACACCCACAAACTCCACATGGACCCTCCAACAGGGATTCAAACCTTGGGAATTGAATCGGTTATCGATCTTGCTGAAACTATTCCAGATTAGTATAGGTGTCGATCTTTGCAAATATTGATCTGGATCGGTCTGTATCGGCCCAGATTGGTCCGTTTACCCCTACTTTTCATTGATAAAATCTAGTTTTTTTATGGTTTCCCCTTGATCCGATATTGATACGATCGGCTGATTCGATATCAAAACTTGAACCCTGTCTGCCAGTAACAAAAATAACACATAAAGTGGGTTGATTTCTCTAGGCCTTTGGTCCTTTCGGAATCGGCCCACTTATGCAAGGGATGGAATACAAGACATCATATTCAGAGAGAGAGAGAGAGAGAGAGAGAGAGAGAGAGAGAGAGAGAGAGAGAGAGAGAGAGAGAGAGAGAGAGAGAGAGAGAGAGAGAGAGAGCCATCACCATTTTCTGAGATGGTCCAACCAAACTGGACATGGTGATGCTTGTGTTGTTCCAGATGGAATAGAGGTGCCTCGCAGCTCCCTACAAGCAATATATACCCAGAAAATAATTTCATCTTTCGTTCTACAAATTATGGATTAATTTCCATCTATCAAAAAAAAAAAAAAAGATTGATGATGAGATAAGATCTATCAATCTCTAACCTCAGGTCCTTTGATTGTCTTGAAAATGGCTAATATTCTTCTAGTGAGATAAAGAGCCAAGGAATTCCTCCTTCTCCTCATCTCATCCTTGGCTTTGATGATGAAGTCTATAGGATCAATGTTCTTGAGATCCCTGGTTGAGGGAAGCATTAAATGCAAGAAGCTAAACTGGTTCCCCCATATATTAGCTTTTAACATATCTCCCACTGTTTGAAAACGACCTTTCAACATTCTTGCATTCATCACAACCAACGCAGTAATAGGCGCATCATTACTGAGGTTCCCAGTCTTGTGCATGTACAATTGAATTGCATATGATATCACTTCATTCAGAGTTTGCATGTTCATGGTTAATCAATACCCACAAAACAAAAATAAGAATCACAATTTCATAATTTATAATTATGTGATTTCCTTTCACTCTCTTGAATTGTTGAGAGGGAAATGCTTCAAAATCACAAGTAAGTTGATGCTTCTGAAGAGAGAACCCCCAAGATGTGAATATCAAACATGCCTTTAAAATATCATTCTTCAAATTGTGAGATGCCTGGGTTGAATTAGACGGCACTAGGGGTGAAACTTAGGCTGGGTTTTCAACACCCCAGCCCAACCTTGAGTCCTCTTAGTTCAGCCCAAACTAATCCAGCACTGAAGTCAGGTTGATATATCTTAGACTAGGGGTGTTAATTTAGAGCCCCCATCGGTGGGCCCGATTGAGCCTGACACGTCTATGGCTCAAATTGGACCGGCCCCATTAATAAATCGGCATTTGTGGTGTAGGTAGCTAGCCCGTTGGGTGTCAGATCGAATCAACATATTTATACGCCCGACTTGAACCGACTCATTCTAGCCCAACCCAACCCGACCCCCTTTTAATACTACATAAAATTCCTATTTTGGGACTGCTAATAAGAAACTGATTAAGCTTTCTTACCCTTTGTTTTGTAATAAAATTTGATTTAGTTAAGCTTTGTTTTGTAAGTTGTAACGGTCATAATCTTTTTTTTTTTCTTAAGAACTACCATAATTTTATATCATTTCTCTTATTTATTAAAGATTTGTGTCATATTTCTGGGCCTTCAACCCACTTAAGAAGAAAATTTTAGGGTAGACACGTTTAAAGCCCGTTTAGACTTAAATAGGTCCTTAGCCAAGGTTAAGGCCCGATTAAGATAGCCCGATTAAAGCCCGACATCAATCGCCCTGAATATGAACCATACCATATCCCAAAGCTAGTCCTGTTTACTTAAATGGGTGTTCATGGTGCAAGGCTTCCAAGTGGCCAAGCCCGGCCCGACTGGTGACACCCCTATCTCAGACCATCCCAACCTGGGTTGATTGATCTTAATTTTTGCTAGGGCCAGATTGACCCTGAAAAATGAAACGTCATCCATACCATACCAGTTATTCTTAAAAATAATCCTAAAGATTTAAAGCCTAAAATGTAATATGTAATAATTAGTAGAAAAAAAAGAAGGCTACTTGGTCATGTAGCCAGACCCAATGACACAAAGATGTCAATGCCTCAGTGGGCTAGGTTGTGCCAAACATTTTAAATCCTTGGCCCAACCTTAAGGTCTCTTAACTTAACGTTGTTATATTTTAGCCCAAACTCATCAGCCCTGTTGGGTTCAGCCCAACTCGAGTTTGATTGACCTTGATAGTATGATGAATTAGAAAAGGGAAATAAAATAAGTTAATGTCATAAATTATAATGAAGGTGGATGGTATATAGTAGTGAATTAAAGATATTTGTAGATTAAAAAAAGGGGCAAGTGTTTTCTGCCTGCGAGAAGCCCTTGTGCCTAGACACAGAGGTGCGAAGCCCCAAGGAGGACATGGTGGTTATTACACGCTTCCTATATTTGTGGCGTAGGGGGTATCTCTCGTACATAAAACTTCTTCCCTAAAAGAAAAATATAGGCATGAATGTATAATGGTGTGGATGATATATATTATAATTTGGTGTGTTGATGGTGTTAAATATTTTGATACACTGACTGAGATAGACATAATGTAT
>NC_056559.1:8629181-8663604 GCF_013358625.1 Macadamia integrifolia
TTTTAAAAAGGAGAAAAAGAATGCTAATCGGTTGCACCCTCCATGCTCAGACATAGGCTACATTAAAAAGTCCGTCTTGCCCCTATATGGTCAATGACCAATTGCCTTGGAATACCCTCCCAGTGGGCCCAGAGGTGGTGACTTCAGTTATTTATAATGATAAATCCAATTAGTGGTGACTTCAGTTATTTATAATGATAACTTCAGTTATTTATAATGATAAATCCAATTAGTGGTGACTTCAGTTATTTATAATGATAAGCACATAAAGAGAAGTTGGAAGCTTGGGGAGTTTGTCTTATTTCATGACTTATTAATTGATTAGTTCATTAATAAATGGGAAAATGATGTTTAAGTTTCGTGAATGCTGCCGTCCGCGTGCAATGTATCATTAGTTAACTGGGACCCAGAGGTTCGGTTTATGATTTAGGAAAAATTATATAATTACTCACTTTTGGGTTTCCCTTTACAAAATTACCTCCAAAAAGTTTTGGTTAATAAAAATATCCAAAAGTGGGTTTGGGTTTACAAAATTACCCATCCAAAGTTTTAGTTAACAAAACTACCCAAAATCAGGTTTGGGTTTACAAAACTACCCAAAATAGTGAGTCTTCATCTTTCACATATAATCATGTATTTTTTAAAACTTTGAGTGGGTAGTTTTGTAAATCCAAACTCAATTTTGGGTATTTTTGTTAACTTAAACTTTAAGTGGGTAATTTTGTAAAGGAAAACCTAATTTTGGGTATTTTTGTTAATTGAAACTTTTTGTGGGTAATTTTGTAAATGAAAACCCATAAGTGGGTAATCAAGTAATTTTCCCTATGATTTACAACCATAAAGGCAAAAGACAGTTCTACCCTCTCTTACATAGCTGGTTTGGAGGAATCGGAATTTGCTGATTCTGATTCTGATTCCGATTGATTCGTATTTGATTTCTACGGTTCAAGCCAATTTTGACCGATTCCAGCTGATTTGGGATAATTCGGAATCCATGGAGGCTGATTTTATTGCCGATTCCGCTTACTTGAATCATGAGTAAAATAGAACTGCCAAGGGCCATCGTGACGCTACAGTTAACAGCAACCCTTAGGGGGTGTCAAATGGATGGTTCAGTCTGGTTTTGGTCCATTCGAATCGGTTTTTGACTTGCATCGGCCCAAATTGAAGCAGAACATTTTAAGGTGAGATTCGGTTTTGATCGGTTTTTTAATTTTCATCCGGTTTGATTTTCGGTTTTTTACTGGATTGGCTTGAGGGGCTGTTATTGGTCCATTATCAGATCGGTACTTATTTGGTTTTCTTTTTATTCATATACAATAATGAAAAAACAAGTTGTTGGTTTTTTGTCGGTTTGGTCCAATTTCATTCTTAACAACCTGGTTGGTTTTGGCTTTGTACCAGTTCCAAAAACCAAATCTGAAACTACCCAATTTAGGTTCTGTTTCAGTTTGATCATTTCTTCGATCAGATCTTGTGAATCCAACCGGTTCATGATGGATTTTGACATCCTTAGGCCTCGGCAACCCTCATAAATTACGCTTCGAACCTTTAGATTAAACGTGTTAATTGATTTGATTCAAAGAATGAAGGGAGAAACCAAAATCCAATTGAACCAAATAAACGATTCTGGTTAAATGGTTTTTATCAGTTTCGATTTTGTTTCCGGTTTGAGTTAATAGTTTTGAACCCAATCAGGAGCAATATATTTTTTAGGCTCAATGAAGAAATCTACTGTTTAAATTTTGACATAAGAAATAAAAATAATCTACTTAATGTAAATTCGTTACATTTTTTTTTTTACATAAAACACTAGAAAGCGTATATAAAATGGCAAGAAAGGTCAACTTTTCTATCGGGCTGATAGCATAACATTTCTAATAGAAAACTGATGGTTTAAACAATTGCATTTCATAAGGACATGATAATAATTTCGTAGACTCCTGTATCCAAAACCACGCAATCAACTTGCGTTCTTTTTTCCCTATTTATTAATTTACTCATCTGATTATTGAAATGGAAAGAAAGAAGGATGAAAATTTCCATTTTACCACATATAGTCAACTAAGCAAACCTTGAGAGCTTCTCTTTCTTTTTTTTCTTTACCTGAAAGCTACACATAACCTAAAGCAAGATCCACAAAATCACAACTTTTATAATTTTTGGGGAAAAAAAATCACAATAATATCAAAAAAAAATTAGAGAAGCAATATTGCATAGATTCCAGACATGCCTTGATGGCCAGATCACAATGGGCTGGGAGACTGAAGAAATGTTGTGGAATCTGAAAGAGATGGGAATTCTAAGAAAGCAAATATGACTAAAAACAGAACCAATGCTTAATTTTCAGTTTCCATTTAGGTGTCCCCTCCCTACCAACTTGGGTATGTGTATGAAGGAGTGAATACAAAGAATATATCATGAAGGCTGGGTCTACTTCCTTTTATTTTCCAACCATAGACTAAGCAAGGAAAAAGAATCCCCAGCAGATGTACATGGACAAATAACAAGTGGATACAAAGAAAATGAAAATTTTAGGGGCCCATTGTATGAATTGTGAATGACTTTGTGACTCCCAACAATAAGAAAAACATAGGAGGAGTAAGTGTCACATTTTTTTTTTGGTAGGAGACTAAGAGTCACATCAATGACCGTCTTTATCCGTTCTTAGTTTTTTTTTTATTATTATTATCATTATTATTAACACTTTGGTATGTTCGGATATGGATCCTCTTCAAACCGGGGTTGTTGGAGAGGGACCAATGAGGAGAGAGAAAGTAGAAAGAAAAAACAGGAGAGAGACACCTAAAAGAGAATTTGGCTCCTCTCTTGAGCGATCATCACCCAGGCTTTACCCGTAATTATTCGGGTGAATGTCCCGTGTTCAAACGATGATCTAATAATTCTTGGCGCTTTGTTCTCTACACCTTTGTCAAAACTTTAGGTTATCACCTCACTACACCTCTATCAGTGCCTCATTTCTCCATACTTTTGTCAAAATGTTGGATCATCGTGTCATCACATAGTGCTCGTCCAGGTAACTATGGGCCGACCTGAGGCAATGGATGCTAAGGAAAGAAGCCGGATCCCCCAAAAGACTATACATCCAAAATTACAAAACCCTCACTGATTGATACACCATGAAATAACCTCACTAATAGACGTAGGACACGTGGTGCTCAACCACAGACCAAGGGACTCCTCACAACTTAAGGTACCTATCTACAAGGGCAAACAAATCATTTTACCCCATATGGGGATTAGGTTTTCACCACATCCACCCTATAAAGGGAAAAAGAGGTAACTCTCACTCTCTCTCTCTCTCTCTCTCTCTCTCTCTCTCTCTCTCTCTCTCTCTCTCTCTCTCTCCACTATTCCAAAAATCTATTTTGTTGTATCCGAAACTGACAAGCATCGGAGTATCTTGGCCGGAGCACCTCTCCGGGCGTTGTTTTGCAGGTTTCTCTTCCAAAGCCGATCGTTGGATTTCTGCACCAACATTGATCATTCTCTTCCAGCACCCCAGGGCTGGAGAGGATCTTAAGCCGGATATAAATGTTCCAGCTAGTTTAAATAGGTATTAATGATTTTTTTTTTCTGCCATACCTTAAAAGAGAGAGTTGGATTATGATCTCTTAACTGTGGGGTGTTGTCTTTTTCAATTGAGCTATTCTTGCATAGTTTGAGGAATTGATAACCCATCGTCTAGATCGATATTGATAGAGGCTGATCTTGTATTGAGAAGCTCTTGTAGGAAGCATCCAAGCATGATAGTGGTCTGTGGCCAATCCTAACTACCCTTATCTGTGAGTGTTCATTCATACCTATATCGCCGTCGGATCGAGATGGACCAAAGGTTAAAAAGTAAAAGAAAAAGAAATTCCGATTTTTGAAGGACGACAAGGGTAAATCCCTCTTATCCAGACCGTTACAAACTGATCCGAATCAGTATTGGTATCCGATATTGGATGGTCCCTTAGGGTTAGTCCTCAGTGTTTCAACACAAGCACGGTACCAGAGCTGATTTGAACGATAATACCTAACACTTGACCGAGGCAAAATTTTCTATGATGCAATGGATCATCCATATCAACTGCATCTAATAGTCTAAACATGGTTGTATACTATAAGGTTTTAATCTATCTGGATAAAATTGAGTTTATTCCATGAGTAACCAAGCAAAGGGTTAAGGAAAGCGATATACTAAAGCTGTGTTTGATATACATTATTGGAATAGATTTTGAGTCCACCGCACATTTTGAGTCACACTAACTATTCCTTGAATCATTGATTCAGTTCCAGTGGATTCACAAGAAACCTATTGCATCCGGAAGTGCTATTTTAGTCACTCGAAATTAGGCTATAACATTTTAACATATCTTGATTAGAGGGTGGAACTTTGTACAATGGTAACGTCATTCCCTTGTGACTTAGTGGTCATGGGTTCATGTTAGAGAACAATCTCTCTACGAAGCAGGGGGGTAAGAATGTATACATTACGACCCTTCCTGCCCCACCCCATAATTGTGGGAGCCTCGTGAACTAGGTATGCCCCTTCAAAAAATGAGTTTTGAAAATAATTATTAGGAATCAGAGTGAAATATATAGCGTCACAATACATCGATCAACATTTATTTTAAATATATTAATTAAGCAATTCATTACAGAACTTCTTCCCTTAGTCGAGCAACATCAGAGGATAATTATTTAGCAAGCGAGTAAGAAAACAGAAATTAAGGATTAAAAGCTTAAAGCTTCTTATTTCATGATTTATGATTTATGATTATGATAGCCATTGAAGGAATTAAAAGCTTTTCAATCAGATTTCTTCAGAGTAGCTTTTGCAGAAGCTGATTCACGGATGTTCTCGAAAGCTTCATTCA
This sequence comes from Macadamia integrifolia, assembly GCF_013358625.1. NCBI lineage: Eukaryota > Viridiplantae > Streptophyta > Magnoliopsida > Proteales > Proteaceae > Macadamia > Macadamia integrifolia. The sequence continues at coordinate 8,634,065 of NC_056559.1, forward strand.
TGCACGAAACGAACTGTTGGCAATTGATGAACGACTTCTCCATCCTAACCACCACCCTTAGCTTTCCCATGTAACTCACGATGGTAAATTCCATACTCTGAATCCAAAAACCACAATAATTAAGCAATGATAAAAAAAATAGATGTCGCAAACAAGTAATGATATACTTGAACACATGGATTTACATAGTTCAACAAGATAATTTACGTCCAAGGTCTTAGAAGAGATGCTTCATCGTCAATAGAGAATGAAGCCTCACTAGTTACAAATATATAGCAAAATCTTATACATGTACTTACCAAAATATATAGCTTTAACCTTTTTTTTTTTTTTTTTTTTTTTTTTTTTTTTTTTTTTTTTTTTTTTTTTTTTTGAGATTGCCACCCACCCAAATCGTGATTCTTTTAAATTCTTAATTGTCCAATTCTTTGCAATTCTCTTTATGCACACGACACCTATATATTTTCAAAACCATTGTAGATCACGATTCTTTCTAATTCTTAATCATCCACTTCTTTACAATTCTCTTTGTGCACACGACACCTATATATTTTCAAAATCCAATGGTTCTAGAAGTTTTTGGAATTCAAATCCATTTAACCCCTCAAATGTTTTAAACTTCTACAATCATTCGATTTTGAAAATGTATAAATGTCGCATGAACAGAGCGAATTCTACAAAGAAATGCACAATTAAGAATTGGAGAGGATCTAAATCACACCCACAAACTCCACATGGACCCTCCAACAGGGATTCAAACCTTGGGAATTGAATCGGTTATCGATCTTGCTGAAACTATTCCAGATTAGTATAGGTGTCGATCTTTGCAAATATTGATCTGGATCGGTCTGTATCGGCCCAGATTGGTCCGTTTACCCCTACTTTTCATTGATAAAATCTAGTTTTTTTATGGTTTCCCCTTGATCCGATATTGATACGATCGGCTGATTCGATATCAAAACTTGAACCCTGTCTGCCAGTAACAAAAATAACACGTAAAGTGGGTTGATTTCTCTAGGCCTTTGGGTCCTTTCGGAATCGGCCCACTTATGCAAGGGATGGAATACAAGACATCATATTCACAGAGAGAGAGAGAGAGAGAGAAGAGAGGAGAGAGAGAGAGAGAGAGAGAGAGAGAGAGAGAGAGAGAGAGAGAGAGAGAGAGAGAGAGAGCCATCACCATTTTCTGAGATGGTCCAACCAAACTGGACATGGTGATGCTTGTGTTGTTCCAGATGGAATAGAGGTGCCTCGCAGCTCCCTACAAGCAATATATACCCAGAAAATAATTTCATCTTTCGTTCTACAAATTATGGATTAATTTCCATCTATAAAAAAAAAAAAAAAAAAGATTGATGATGAGATAAGATCTATCAATCTCTAACCTCAGGTCCTTTGATTGTCTTGAAAATGGCTAATATTCTTCTAGTGAGATAAAGAGCCAAGGAATTCCTCCTTCTCCTCATCTCATCCTTGGCTTTGATGATGAAGTCTATAGGATCAATGTTCTTGAGATCCCTGGTTGAGGGAAGCATTAAATGCAAGAAGCTAAACTGGTTCCCCCATATATTAGCTTTTAACATATCTCACACTGTTTGAAAACGACCTTTCAACATTCTTGCATTCATCACAACCAACGCAGTAATAGGCGCATCATTACTGAGGTTCCCAGTCTTGTGCATGTACAATTGAATTGCATATGATATCACTTCATTCAGAGTTTGCATGTTCATGGTTAATCAATACCCACAAAACAAAAATAAGAATCACAATTTCATAATTTATAATTATGTGATTTCCTTTCACTCTCTTGAATTGTTGAGAGGGAAATGCTTCAAAATCACAAGTAAGTTGATGCTTCTGAAGAGAGAACCCCCAAGATGTGAATATCAAACATGCCTTTAAAATATCATTCTTCAAATTGTGAGATGCCTGGGTTGAATTAGACGGCACTAGGGGTGAAACTTAGGCTGGGTTTTCAACACCCCAGCCCAACCTTGAGTCCTCTTAGTTCAGCCCAAACTAATCCAGCACTGAAGTCAGGTTGATATATCTTAGACTAGGGGTGTTAATTTAGAGCCCCCATCGGTGGGCCCGATTGAGCCTGACACATCTATGGCTCAAATTGGACCGGCCCCATTAATAAATCGGCATTTGTGGTGTAGGTAGCTAGCCTGTTGGGTGTCAGATCGAATCAACATATTTATACGCCCGACTTGAACCGACTCGTTCTAGCCCAACCCAACCCGACCCCCTTTTAATACTACATAAAATTCCTATTTTGGGACTGCTAATAAGAAACTGATTAAGCTTTCTTACCCTTTGTTTTGTAATAAAATTTGATTTAGTTAAGCTTTGTTTTGTAAGTTGTAACGGTCATAATCTTTTTTTTTTTCTTAAGAACTACCATAATTTTATATCATTTCTCTTATTTATTAAAGATTTGTGTCATATTTCTGGGCCTTCAACCCACTTAAGAAGAAAACTTTAGGGTAGACACGTTTAAAGCCCGTTTAGACTTAAATAGGTCCTTAGCCAAGGTTAAGGCCCGATTAAGATAGCCCGATTAAAGCCCGACATCAATCGCCCTGAATATGAACCATACCATATCCCAAAGCTAGTCCTGTTTACTTAAATGGGTGTTCATGGTGCAAGGCTTCCAAGTGGCCAAGCCCAGCCCGACTGGTGACACCCCTATCTCAGACCATCCCAACCTGGGTTGATTGATCTTAATTTTTGCTAGGGCCAGATTGACCCTGGAAAATGAAACGTCATCCATACCATACCAGTTATTCTTAAAAATAATCCTAAAGATTTAAAGCCTAAAATGTAATATGTAATAATTAGTAGAAAAAAAAGAAGGCTACTTGGTCATGTAGCCAGACCCAATGACACAAAGATGTCAATGCCTCAGTGGGCTAGGTTGTGCCAGACATTTTAAATCCTTGGCCCAACCTTAAGGTCTCTTAACTTAACGTTGTTATATTTTAGCCCAAACTCATCAGCCCTGTTGGGTTCAGCCCAACTCGAGTTTGATTGACCTTGATAGTATGATGAATTAGAAAAGGGAAATAAAATAAGTTAATGTCATAAATTATAATGAAGGTGGATGGTATATAGTAGTGAATTAAAGATATTTGTAGATTAAAAAAAGGGGCAAGTGTTTTCTGCCTGCGAAAAGCCCTTGTGCCTAGACACAGAGGTGCGAAGCCCCAAGGAGGACATGGTGGTTATTACACGCTTCCTATATTTGTGGCGTAGGGGGTATCTCTCGTACATAAAACTTCTTCCCTAAAAAAAAAATATAGGCATGAATGTATGATGGTGTGGATGATATATATTATAATTTGGTGTGTTGATGGTGTTAAATATTTTGATACACTGACTGAGATAGACATAATGTATATAGGGTTGGGTTGGCACAGGCTAGGCCCAACGTGGCCCGACCTTAGGTTTCAAGGATACTTATTCCTCCAACCTTGGACTTTATTGGACTAAATTCTTGGGGGAGAAGACAAAATTTTGGACTGAAATCGGCTCAAACTCTACTCTGAGTTCCCCCGACCAAATCGCTGTTTTACTATCTTCCATGAACGTGCCCTGCAACAAACTCAAAACGGAATCAGTAAAAGTGTTGAGGAACATAGAGATTTTCTTCCATTTGCTCATCTCTTCGGGCATTCTTGGGGCCACATCAGGGAAAGTAAGGGGAAGAGAAGGGTCGTCAGCTCTCTTAAACACAGAGAAGAGAGCAGCCATGAGCGAGTAACCATCTCCAATGGCGTGGTTGATCTTAAAGATCAGTGTCCCCTTAGCATTACTTGTTGGGTACATAATGACATGTACGTCCCACAGAGGTCGAGTGTTTGGTTGTGGGTCTAGAGTTATCTTGGAAAGATACTCCTCCTGTAGATCATTGTAGTCTTCTGTGGATAATCCAAGAGGGAAAGATAGGGATGAAGACGTGATCCTCGATCACGACTTCAACACTCTTCCACCTTTGAATGCCATTATTGTCTTTTACGACCACAGAAGAGAAACGTGAGTGGATGGGTATGAAGGTATCTTTGAGGAACTCAATGGTTTGAGACTTAGTGATGGGCAACTCCAGTTCGAACACGGCTATGATGGGTATTGAGAGAGCAGAACTGTTAACGTATTGAGAAAGTGGGCTCAGAGGTGGAAATCTATACAAATCTTCTTCTTCTATTGCTAACATTGCTTGTTTCTGCTGCATAGATAATTTAGACGCCATTAAAGACTCAATGGAGTTAGGATTTAGCTCAGTTGTTGTGATTCTTTAGCTTTAGCTAGCTATCTTGTTCTCTTATTGTTGGAGCCTTTTATAAAGCATTTGGGTCGTTGATCACTCTGTTAGCCTCTCCTGTAGGAATATTCTCTATGGTTGTTCCATAGATCGATCTGCACGCCTTGATGGGATGGTGTATAAACTCTATAATGGAGATCAAGATATGTAAATGATATAATGACGACGAATTCTTCACAGTCGATGGTGAACGGTATGTATTGTTGTTCTCTTATTGTTTAATTTGTGATTCTATGAATCTATGGCAATATCCTATTATTGTATGAAAAAGAAATTACGTCCTTTTTCACCAACCTAGTCCTACTTTACTTTCATCCTCTTGCTCTATTTTACTTGACTCACGATTTCTGATCCTTTGCTTATCTTTCTTTTAGGTTGTGCGTGTTTAGTAGCCAAGCAAAAAAAAGAAACGAAAAAGTACAAAAGTTGTACTATTTTCTTGTTTTAGAAATTCTCATTATGCTTGGCATGTCGTGAACTAAGAGAAGATTCTTTTTGAATTTCAAAATTCACCTTCGAAATGGTGAAATCTTATTTTATTGCAAAAAAAAAAAGAAGAAAAAAATTATTGTTTAAAATCCCGTACAAAGCGGTTCAATAGTGATTTCTAATTGTGGAATCTTCTCTTGATTCGATACCATTGAGTGGAATAGAATTACCTATTTTCAAACCAAACAAGAAATCAAATAAATTATAAAAAATGTTAATGAATTTTTTTAAGACGTAAATAATTAGTCCAAATAATTAAAATATATTCCAAACTAAATACAAATAGAGTCAAGACCAAATATTTAAACTAAAAATAAAAAAATTTGAAGCAAAACTGAATCGATTCAATTCTGGTTTAGAAAATTAGTCTTTTATTCGATTTTAATTCTCACGTGTTATATCTTGAACCGAACCGATTGACAGCCTATACCAATCTCCAATCAACATGGAGATTAAGAGGTCTGTTTCTGTTTTTCTTTGGTAAGATACTATCAATTAGTACTTTGCCTATCACTACCAGGCCTGCAATGGAAAATTTAGATAATGGTCCCTTTAAGCATTAATTCTGCCCTCAAGGATAGTGTGTTGTTGATGTGAAACTAAACATGTGAAAGTGGTGCCTAGCTTACTTGGTAGCATGTGGTGCCTAGGAGACCATTGCCCCTGTAGAATAAGAAAGAGTAGGATGGATTAGGAAAAAACCATGTGCATCATGATGAGCATAATTAATTAGCTCTGCTATGAGAACCATTCTCATACCATTTGATCTACAGATGGAATCTACTATAAGGATTTTCTTGAATGGATCCTATTTATGTGGATCAATCTGGTACAATAATGGTCTTCATACAAGAACCTAATCCGCTCTCATTAAAGTTGATGAAAGAAAGTTTGGCATCTAATTAGTGGATGCGTCCCTATGTATGCATAAACAGTGGAGGGGCAGGGGGGGGGGGGGGGGGGGAGGGGGGGAGCTGCTGTCTAAATCAGTACCATCCACACTGTCTCCCTTCTAACCCATTAAACTCTCTTGGAGGCTATTAACTCAAAAGAGAGGACATATGGGTCCATGTTCTTAGAAGTTTATAAATCAGGAATGCCAAATCTTTTTAAGCTAAGAAATGGTTCTCGGATATGAATGGGATTAGTTAAGGTGCTACTAGGGGTATAGGTTTGGCTCTCATGGCCCAAACCTGTCGGCTTTGGCCCACCCTGAGTCCGAACAGGTGGGTCTAGGCTAGGATTTCTGACCCTAAGAGCTGGTTAAGTTTGAAAAATAATGAACTTGGGTCAAGGTTGGGCTGGGCCTAAGTTAAGGCCTAGGTTCGGCTATACCTGATCCAACCAAGCCTTGATTTTAACCCTGATTTATATAATATAATTTAAGGCTATCATCTTATCTTTTTATTTAGAATAATGAAATATAAGTCATTAATTCTTATGATTAAGTGTCCTGAACATCTATTATTGTGTTGCATTTCATAATTTTAGTGAGTATTAATTATTTGATCTATTGTTTTTTTTTTAAATTTTAATATATAGGATGCAAATGACAAAAAGGGGGTCAATCAAGGTTAGTTTGAGCCTAAAAAAAAAAAATCAAGGTCAACCCTACCATCCTGGCCCAATCGACGTCAATTAGGACTTCGTTGGGCCTAGGATGAGCCCGACAGGTTGGGTTGGGCCTGGGTTGAGTTTTGAAGACCCAAAATTGAGTTAGGGTTTTAAGAAATCTCGGCCAACTCGGCCCTATTTCACCTATAATTTGAAGAATTGATATCCAATCAGTTTGATTTGCTGGTTCATATCAATATCAACAGAGACTGATACCGATTCTTGGCCGATCCCATATCAATGGATTGTCACATACCAAAGGTTAAAAGGTAAATTTAAAAAAAAAAAAATCATATTTTTTTAAAGGAAACAGGGATAAATCCATCTGATCCAGACTAATATAGGCCAACCTGGATCAGTCGATCAATACTGATTTCTAAATCCCTAACCCCTTAGGGTTAGTCCTAGGTGTTTCAAAGATGTTTTACAAGGAATTTCCCGCTTGTGTGAGCATAGGGAATACTATCGGTAACATTTTTTCAACCCTAATTTTTCCACCCCTTATTCCCATCCCATCAAAACCCTTGCAAACAAGGGAGGCCTTGAGTTTTAAATAGCTTTCACGTAAATCTTCCACCAACAACTAACAGGGACTAGTATAGGAAGAGCTTACTCAAGCTCAACAAATTAATTTGTACCTCCACATACTTTGGACTTCCTACTAAGTAGGTTCAACTATTAATACAAGGGACAATTATTATCACTCCCATTCACTCAGCCTATATTTATTAAAACTCCTTACTTTTAACCTTTTTTCGGATACTCCCCTTGTATTTGTACTGAATTATGTCGAAGACAACTTGATCCGTTCCATTTTGTTTGGTTCATGTGGCTTCCTATGGTTTAGTTTGGTTTCTTTATTTGTTCTTTCCTCTCATCTGAAAATTATTCACTTCCTCGGATCCTCTGTTGTGGCTAGTGGCTACGACATCGTAATCCAACGATGATCCTCTCCAAAACTATTATTGATGTCCCCACATAGAGTTCACCCTTTAAGTGTAAAAAGCATATTCTTCATATATGTTTATGCGTCTGTTCTAGAGAGAGAGAGATATAGATATGGGGTTTCTGTTGCTTCTTGCTTTACAAATCATCTTTCTTTCGTTGAAAACGAACCCCTTTGTGCCTATTTCTTCTTAAGGGACTAAGCTTGTTGAGATTGGTAGAGGAAGGAGATCAGTAGAGGAGAAGAACAGAGTCGAGAACATCGACCCTAGAGATGAAGCCGGGAGGAACATGGACGTAGGGAGAGAGCGAGAGTTAAGCCATAGATGGGAGAGAGGAATTGCATCCACAGCATACAAAGTAAAATATACAAAATAAGAGAAGTCGCCATTTGTTTTGTAACCGTTCGATTTATCAAAGAATAATAGATTACCAATAGAAAATGAGGGGTAATCTAGACATTTAAAAAGAGTAGGGGAGAAAGAGATGGAAAAGTTCAAAAACAGGGAAGTGTCAGGAAAAAAAAAAAGTTCAAGGTAAGAGAATTTTAATTAACATAGGCCAAGTGTGAAGGAGTGAATAATTACCCCATTATACAAAAAGGTGGGAAAACGCTGATTATGCAACTAGGGTTTTAGGAAAGGAAAATTGCAAAGTCCACAAAAATTCATGGGCAAAAATGTCCTTGGACATGTGGCCTCTACACCCGGACAAAGAGGACAAAACCCACTGTCTTTATACCCATATGCATCTCCTCATTGGCTCCCACACAGGCATAGGAGCCACACGACCAAGGAAAGAGAAAGCTGTCTTGTCATGTGACCCTTGTGCCGAGACAAGGGGTAACACAAAATTACCACAGCTCTGTAAAATAAAAACTTCCCATTGATGTTGATGCCCCTATGTGCCTTCTTATTGTGGGGACCACATAACCAGGTAGAAATTTATTGTCATAAGTTTTAGTATTTTAAAATTCAAGACAAAATACATGGTTTGTACAGCATAGTTTGTCATCATTATTATTAAAAAAAAATTATGCTCAATTATGCTCTCTACATTAAACCTTGTTTTAAACATTGAATCTGTAATTGGAAAAAATTGTAGACAAGAAACCTGGCTGCCGGGGTAGCTAGTCAAAACAAAGAATAACCTCCAGTCCAGTATGCTGGCATTAGTTTAAGATCAAAATGAAATTATTTACAATGTTGGATATTCACAAGGAAATTTAGACGGTTTCCTCACCCTAGTATCAACTTGATGGCTTCCCAATCATCAAACAAATGCTTTCTGGCTTACTGCCCACTTGAGCATAAAATGGGCGCAATTGAAGTCTTGAGTGATCGATGCTTCTGTTCTCCCCCACCCCCCCACTCACAAACATCACTCCTCTGGTATTGTTCTGGTTACATAAATAATTGATCCTCAAGAGCATTGGCAAAGCCAAAAGCTACCTGCTTTAGTCCTACACTTGTTTGTTCCTTGTCAACAGGCCACCGCCTGATGTGGGAAAACAAGGAAAAAAGACAAAAAGACAACTTGATTGATCTTTACCCGAAACAAAAAATAAAATGCTGTGACCAAAGTAGAATATGAAGTTCCTAGTGCATGGTATTCTGACCTTTTTATGTTGGTCATGAACTCTCATCGCTTCTAGGATGCTATCAACCCACCTGCCATGACAAAGAATTGCCTTGAGCAAAAAGAGCTATATATATATATATATATATATTTAATCTAAATCTAAATATGCTGTTTATGAATACAACCATACTAAGAACAAGTCAATGATGTTAGTAAGATGATAAAAGTTCATCACGAAGGTAGAAAGCACAACAATTAATTGTCATTAGAAAAAAAAAAACATGCAACTTCTCAGGGATGAAATTGCGTCAATGAGATTGGGTGTGGCTCCTCTTATCACATGAACTGAGGCAATTATTGCCATGTGGCAGGTTATGAACTCTAAACTATTACTAGCCATATTTATATAGTGTATGAGTGCAACTTGTGCCTGAAAAACCAAGCCCGAGTTCAGCCCACCCAATTTTTTCCTTGCTTGGGCTGGGATTTTCAGCTTACGTGCTGGGTTAGGGTTGAGAAATCCCAACTGCCTGCTGAGTTAGGGTTGAGGCCTCGAGTTTAGTCGCAATGGTAACAGCAATGGTCCGCCATCCTTTAGACTTCGGTTTGAATCCTCTTCATCTCTCATATAAATGGAGCATTTAATCATTTGGTGTCAAAATATTTAGGCCAACTGACTTGCATTGAACCCAGATGAGCTGGGCTAGGCTGGGCCATGCAGGCCCAACAGGGTGAAAATTGCATCAGGCGTGGGCTGGGTTTCCAAAAATCAGGCCCGGCCAGCCTATTTGCACCCCAGCGCAGTGAATATTACAAGGAAGAAAGGGGAAAGCAAACTTTGTGCATGTTTTCCCTAAATAAATAATAAAAACCTTGACTTATTAGGCTTCAAAGAGAGAGGTTACCCATCAAGACCAGGATTTGTAGGGTAGTATACATTCTTCAAGCCTAAACCTTTTGCAGCCAAAGCAGTAGTCTCACCAATGCAGGCAACAGAATTATTCCACTTCCCCGGTTCTGAAATAAGATTCACCCAAGCCCTGTCGCAATATACATAAATTTCAGTAAAAATAACAGCAAATAACTGGACAGAAGACCCTTCTCCATTTCAGACACCAACAGAAAATGAAAAATAAAATGTGGGTATGCGTAAGAAAGGAAGAGAGAAAGTTCCAAGGTAGACCAAGAATGTAGAGTGCATATGGTTTGGTTCAAAAACACATTCAGAAACCAGTGCAACAGCTGCAAGGAATGATTTAAAGAAATATAAAAATACCAATATTCTTAGGTGAATAACGCACACATAATCAAACACTTACCGAACTGCTGAAGGGGAAGCTACTGCAACAACAGGAGAAGAAAGTGCTTGCACCAATATTGCTTGTTCCACATCATGGACAGGTACCTGCAATTATGCAAAGGATGCTGGAGCTCAATTAAGAAAACTCACTCAATCGGCCAAATTTGACTGAATAGTCCTAGTTCATAATCATATTAAAGGAATTAGCAAACAACTGAATAGTCCAAGTTGGTAATCATATTGATGGAATTTATGAAGAAGTTGTCTCCCTTCCTAAAAGGCAGCTAATATTTCAAGTCTTCTGTACGCAAGGAATTGGAGATTATTGATACATGGTCTATACATATATGCCTTTGTCAGCGTTTTATGCACAGGGAAAATACATGAGTAAGCTGACAAAACCTCTGAAGATGACATTGGGAAAAGAAAATCTATCAAGAACTGAAGTATAATTCACTCAAAACAGTAAATTACATAACACAAACAGCTTCCCTGCTACTATTACACAAGCTAGGCAAAATTCTAAGAGAGACATTATCCTTTCTCAAACTAGCCTTTCCCTGCTGGAGACTTAGATTCATACGCCTCGTACCACCCTCATCCAAGTTTCAAAATTTGAATTTCAATGAATGTCAGAATGGGGGGACACATGGTCACTGCAGTACTGCAACGTTGAGCATGTTGAGAGACTATTCACTGGACCTTGTCTTCCCCTCCGCTCCGCTCCCCTCCCCCTTCATTTTGTGGGAGTCAGCAATTTCAGCAAGGCTGAGGACCAGTGAGCTCAATATCAGGTGGTCTCATTCCCTTCGCTTAGAGAGGGTAGTTGTACAAAATGCCTTGTTTTTGCTTGGTTTGGAAGATATTTTATCATTTTGTAAGTAAGGTTAGGACACTGACTCTTAGGTTTGACATCCCATACCAACAGACACAAATGTCTTCCAAATTATTGGTGGAACCCTAAGCTAACACCAGCATTGTGGTCTTGTGGACATTAGGGAGTTAAAGAGTTGTACTCGGGGAACATCTCTCACAGATTTAGCACCCCCCTGTAATGCCACGCCCCCTAACCATGCCCAGATATTGTCCTCTTTGGCCCATGGGCCTCTCAAGGCTTTAAAACGCATCTTGGCATGGGAGGAGAACCTGAGGTTATTAAGTGCTCAGGAACCTATCCCCTAGCAGATGTGGGACTAAAGGAGACATGAGGTTCACCAGGTAGTTTCTTGGCCTCATGCCTCAACCCCCTCGTTTTACGTGGGTGAACAATACGAATCTTAAGATCAACGATCAGTGCTTGCTCACGTACTCTACTGGTGGGTCGATTGACACCGTGCAATGTGACGTCCTGCCTTTAAAGTTGTGTCACATCCTCCTCAAACAACCACTGTTGTTTGATAAGAAGGTACAACGCTGTGGTTATGAGAACACTTATTCCTTCAAGCATGGTATTCTTAAGATGAAACTCCTTCCAGGTAAGGAACCTTCTGACGATCAATCTTTAGTGGACAGCAGGATCATTTCTCCTTCAATGTATTGACTCAGATAGCCTCCTTGGTCCATGTCCCAAACTCCACGGAGTCATGTTCTGTTCAGAGGAGGAGAATTGACGCAGTGGCAATAGAGTGGTTGGACCAACACAACCAGGTTTGGAAACCAAAACCCAAATGAAACTTGCCCAACCTGGGTTTTTGGTAAGAACGGCTGGTACTAATAGTTCATATATTTGGGATTATTTTGTCCTTTAAATTATTGTTAGCGTGTCGTGGGTAGAGAATGGATTTTGTTTCAAATTCTACCTTAGTTTAAGAGTTTGAATGGGAGTCTTTTTTTTTTTTTTTTATTTATTTATTTTTATACAAAAACTTGTAACCAACGAAGAATGGAATAAAAATTTAGCGATTGAGTTAGTTCTCATGGTAGTGGACTGTGTCTGTCTGCTTTAGACTTGCAGTCTTGGCCGACAAGTGCCCCTTCCCCTTCTCCTCTTTGGTACGATTCTCCTTCCCCTTTTGTCCTTCTATTCCATTCAAATATTCCTTTTCTTCTTTTTCTTTTCTGTTTCTTTCCCCTATCCTCTGTTCTAGAGCTACTGGTTGTCTGACTGAGAGTGGTTCCATCCACTCTCCTTGTGACCCTCCCTCTTTCCTTATTTCCTTACCAACAAAACCTATTTCTGAGGAAATAAAATGTGGTACTAGTCATAACACCTAAAGTAAGGTCAGGAAACATTTAGACCAATGGTAAGGGAAGAGAAAAGAATGGATCAATATCTAGGGAATTATTAAAAGATAGGAGGGAATGACATGGACATGCACAGAAACGAAGTGAAGTATACTAGTAACTTCATGGTAGCAATGATTTCCATAACAAAAATGGTTCAGAAACTTGCTCGAATGGATAGACAGATTCTTTCTCTTCAACACAGAAATGAACTAATTCCTGGCAGGTACAGAAGGGAAAGGTTAAATATTTTTTTTTTCTTGGGGGGGGGGGGGGGGGTGGAGTGGGGGTGGTTTACTAATTGACTAATTCACGTCCATATTGAACATCAGCATCTATGCAACACTGGTGCTAATGTTAGGACCTACATAACATCATTTGGAAGAACAAAACCTCAGCAGAGAGCGCCAAGAATGCTTAATCCCATTCATAAACAACAAGATCAAGCTGTTTTTACCGTAGAGTATGTATTAAGCCTCGTCACCACAAATCCACGATTTGATAGACCTCCTTCTGCAACATATACCACATCAATCGGGCACTTTAGTATTCCTAGTAATTCTACAAACAGAAAAGCTTACCAATATCAAAATTATGCAAATATTAGTTCTTGGAATTTTTTTTGGTTTTAAATGAAGAATTAAATGCTATTAAATCTCCTCATTCATTGAGGAAGAATCCGGTATTATGAGCAAGAGCTAGCAGGTTGAAACCAAATACATGCATCATGCTTGAATAATCGAGTATAAATTTCAGTATCAGAGTTGCTGAATTATTTAAGTGAGAAAACAGAGTCACTATTAGAAGAAAGAAGAAAAATAGATTCAGCATAAACTATACAAAAGACGCTCATCCAAAATATTATCGTAAAGGAGAATCATGGATAGTACAGAAAAAAAAATATATATATACATATATATATATATAGAGAGAGAGAGAGAGAGAGAGAGAACAAAAGCAAGAAAAGACCCAATTCCTTGCACAGTCACCAAGTATGAACTAGAAACATATCAAATGATCTCTCTTTGACTACCCTTACTTTGACAAGTTCACCACGAATTAAACAATTAGTAATAACAGGGACAATCATTCACTACTATCTGTATTGCGATCCTTTTATTCTTTAATGTTTAGTGAATTTCTTTAAATCCCTGGTTTCTGTGCTACCATTCCCAAGCCCAAGCAAAGGAGGGTTTGGTGCGTCATGTTGGCAGCCAGCATTGTAAAAACCTTAGCCATAACTTTAGCCCAAGGTTTAAAGTATCACACACATCGATACCCACTGATACCGATACGATACGGCTAAAATGATACAATACAGACCAATACTTTAACATTTCATATAGAAACCCTTTTAAAGATACCGATACAGTATGATACGATCGATACTTTAAACCCTGCCTTTAGCATAATCGACCCTAGACTTTTGTATTGTTAAATGGCAGAAAAAAAGGATCATGTAGACTTATAGCTGATCCCATTTATTTGGGAGAAGACTCAATTTGAGTAAAGATGTCTAGTGAGTTTCTTTAATATTTTCAGTAAACAAGGATTTCCTACAAATTGCACCAAAAAAAATGAATGATAGAATAGGTAAGATTTTTCGGAGGCTGATTTTAACGTAAAAGAGCAGGCAGAAGCAGCAGCAGAAAACTTAGAATCACAGTTGTTAAGGCGGTAAGGCGACGGAGGCGTTTGAGGGTCTTTCGGAGCACCTTAGCGATAAGGTGGGCATAAAGCATCGCCTTATCGACTAAAGCGTGCCTGTGTAATTTTTTTTTATAAAACCAATCTATTTGGCTCAAATCCTAGTTGAATCCTATTACTCATATGTTAAATAAATATTAAAGGTTCATATTCATACCAATGTAAGATATTCATTAAGAAAAAAAATCAATAAAGTAAATAAACTAAATTCATCAATCATCAATCATCAATCATCAATCATAGTAACATATAATATAAATACATAATTATGAAACAAAATTATAAATATAAAGAAAAGAAGACATAAAAAATACAAGTATTTATTATACTTACCTCTATAATGCCAAAATGAGTGCCTAAGCCCTAAGTTCATCCACTATATTTCTACTCCTGTCAAAGAAGAATGAAGCTCACCGCTGCTAGAGCAAAATGGTCGCTTGGATCAGTGGTTTCTTCCTTGTTCCTTGATTCCTTCTCAAAACCCTTTCTTAAAACCCTTGACAAAATCCAAACCCTGTTTGTGAATCGTATTTTTGTTTTGTTTGTTTTGGTTATTTTTGGTGGAGTAAAGCTGATCCCATACATCTCAAGTGTTAACAAAACCATACACCTACCAATAAAAAATCTATATTTGGAATCTTCATCAAGTAATTTTAAAATGTGTTTAAAAAAAAACCCATAAGGCGCCACTTCACATAAGGCGGAGCACTGCCTTACCATCTCTAGACCACATCAGCACCAAGGCGCTGCTAAGGTGTCGCCTTACCAGCGCCTTAAAAACTATGCTTAGAATAGAAAAAAGATTTAGAGTTATAGAGGAGAAATCGATAACATGAAATCCAAAAGTCTGTTGGGTCTGAGATTAAAGTCATGTAGTCTGTGGATACCCCTCTATCTCAAGGTTCTGACCAGAGAGTTTTCTTTGAGATTTAAGTAACCAGAATCAAACTGGCCGGTTTTCAGAAACTGGTTTCTGCAGAGGATCGTCCAACGTTCAAACGGACCAACTACAGAGGTAGTTCCAGTTCCTTCTAGATCGACCGCTGGTTCAGTCCGAATTTAAAAATTATGTTGACAGTTCCTTGTATTGAGATCTGATTTCTCCTTTCACCTCAATTTCTCTTCTCAAGGAATCACATCTCATTTTCTATCAACTTAAAGGAGAAGAAATTGTTGAACAATCGCTGTCATTGAGAGGGGGATGAATCAGTGATACTATTTTTCTTCCTTTATTGTCCCACACAAGCTAATGTGGCAATCACTGTTGGCAATTACACACGCATTCGTGCACACACCCAACCTCTTGTCATAGGCACTCCAAGTGTGCACACCCATCCTACAGTCCACAAGCACTCCAAATACAATACAAGAATACACAGAAGCCCACAACCCATGTTTTTATGAGGTTCAGGTTTAAACCTACATCCTTGTAGTAGGGTCTGTAAAGGCATCTTATCTACTCAATACACTACTTTAACTGCACTTGCAGTTGGGAGCACCCACATCTAGGTTTTCATAACATAGAACTAAGAGGTCACTTGGTGACAATTATCAGAGACAGTACCCACTATTAGGGAGAACACTCTCCAAGTAAAATAACAAGAGTTGGGCTTATATTGATGCCCTACAGTGAATCACAAGCTAGTATAGTTCTACAATGCTCGTCTACTACACCTAGCATACATGAGGTTACTAAGATATCATATGAAAATAAACAAGTTGGAAAACAACCATCTGACATGTCCCTAAGATGATCTTTGTACATTGGAAACATCAAGTTTGCCTTCTATGGGGGAACTTGACTTTTCAAGTGTACACAACTGCTTTGCGGACCACTCAATCAACTGCACTATCAATTCCTCAAAGCGCAAGGGGACCACAAAACCCCTTTCTTTCTTCACTTTTTTTTTTTTTCTCTCCTTTGCTTTCAATGCAGTATCATAAACACACACCCACTTTGCAAGACCTGCATTAATGGAGTCATTAACACTCACTTGAGGTAGATAATGGCATTCAACACGCTCAAAGTGAAGGGAGGGCCTTCTCTTCAATTTTTTGGAAGTTTTCACAGTCAAAGTCTCTGTTTTCATGTTTTAGGAAGATATCCCTTGAGGAAATGAGCACACTCCAATTTGAATCACCTCAACGGACCTGTGGTTGAGGAGATATTTGATTTTGAAGTCCGGCATGTGAAAACATAAGAAATGGAATCTTTCTTTGGGTTGCAAAACACGGAATCATAAGGCAGCTTGAAACCATTAGATTGGTGCCTCATAGTGCAGGTCAGCTTGCATGCATTGGTCGATGTCAGGGCGCAGAGAATCTTGCCACATGATTGGAACCGACGCGACGCATGGTGCTGGCTTGATCTGACGTCACCAGGCGACATATCGATTAACGATTGGTCATGGCATACGAATTGACAGATTGTCATTAGATTGACATACGAAAGGCGGGAAGTGACCTGGGGTGTTTGATTCGAATTGCCAAATGTGTGGATCCACTCACATGGCACGAGACAGAACCTAATGGCGGCACAACACACACCAGGAACACAGGAGCAGATTGGCTTCCATGAAACACGCCCCTCAACAACTTTATGCACTAGACAAATAATAGTGTTCGTGCGAGAATAATTTGTGCCTTTGTCAGCTCAAACACATGAGTGCTGTGAAACGCAGATCAGGCCCACGTGGCTGACTAACAACCATTGGATTTGAATCATAAACTTCACAGTATTGCCTTCAGGCCTTGAACCATAAATAACTCATCTGAAAGTCCCCTATAGACGTGGATCAATCTGGTGTGCTCGATAAGGATCGATAAGAACTTATGGAAATTGCAAGAACGTCCCAAAGCAACAGTTTTTTTATATGTACCACTGACAGAAAAATGAAAGCAGTTGCTTCCCATTCTTTACTTCTTAAAGTGATCGAACGATACTTTTTCATACGAACTTGAATCACACCGAAACAAGTTGCGTTGGGTTCACGACTCAGACCATACAATTCTCCAGAACAACCCGTCTTCAAAATCAGCCAGATGAAATGACTAAAATGCCCCAAAACCTTGCATTGGTCATAACTCTCTTGTTCACAGTCGGAACGAGGAAATTCTGGATGCATTGGGAAGAGTATGAAACACTTATAACTTTACAAAAGGAGCCAACTGTTGAAACTGTCATCTTAAATGACTAAGATGCCTCCAAACATAAATTGGCCAAAATGCCGCAACTTGCATGGAAATTCCAAACAAACACCACTGCAAAAATGTAACCTCTGACACGCCTTTGAGCACAGCCATGTCATCGAAGTGACTGTACAATACCATGTCACCACATTGGCCACCTCATCACTAACGCGTGGTCAAGGTTGCCAACAAGGACGACCTATATGCAACAGAAATGAGCCATGAGGACAAGGTGGCAGGATGGCACTTGGAGAACTAATTAGGGATAATGGGATTCTATAAATACAACTACTCATTATTGTTTATGCATTTTCACTTTGATAAATTAAGGGATTGTAAAGCTGTCAAGGCAGCGCCTAGGCGTCTAGGCTCTTTCCTGGGTCTAAGGCGACAACATGCCTTGTTGACACTTCACAAGTTTACGCTTATTTATTTTATTTTTTTTAAATGAATGTGCTTATATTATATCCTATGCTTTATTTATTAGAAGCTCTCTCATATTAGGTCATTACTAGCATAATTATATCATATTGCATTGATATGGCTTCTATATTGCATATAAGCATAACTATATAAAATTTATCATTGCTATATTACTTATAGTTATATACCGCCTAGTCGCGGTGACAAGTGTTACGAATCCAATCATCACTTAAGGATATTCAGAGTCACCTTTCATAATCGAAGACAAGTGTTTTGACACAAAATCAAGAGACAACGCTATTAACTAAAGAATATATACAACCACAAGAATGCGAAAACAATCTACACATTGGATGGATAAAACATAGAGAATGCATCGATCCTACACATACCAATCTCATGCCCAGCCTTCACTGAAGCAGGGTACAGGACAGTGCATGTGCCATTCCCTTGCCTGGGAAGCTCCAAAGCCAAAACCTTTCCTGTCGCTGGAAAATCAAATAATACAATCTTAGAGGAGACACCCATATTGTAACAACAGAAAAAAACCGATTCTTATTGGCTTATCATACAAGCAGCCCAAAATCCTGATTAGAGTTCTAATTTATCTGCCCATGTTGTTTAAGAAGATTCCTGAGACTCCGCTCACCAAACAGGGGGTGCCAGCACCATGACATTAAATGCTTGAAGTTGACCACATGCTGAAATACCAGCGGTACAGTGGCCCTCCTCAAACAGATGGATGGTTTCCACTGTTCCAGTGTGTGGATCCGCACTCATAAGTAGCTAAAGCAATGTGGTGTAGAATCTTTGCTTTAACCACCAGAAACTCAAATGTTACTATAACAAACTAAAAAGCTCCCCCAAGATATAAAATGACCTCAGTGATATCATTGAGAAAATTCACTGAGAAACTCACTGCACAAGCTGAAAATCAAGAACAAACTAGATTGATTCCTGATGCACAAAAAGGGGTTTCTAGAGCTGGAGAGAAGATCATGATGTTGGGCGTACAATATGGAAGCATTGCATCCACATTGGAGATATTGAAGTGCATAAATAGAACAATGGAGTACAATATGGGAGCACTGCATCCAAATTCTCCATAGCAATATGCTGGGAAATATTTAAGGCAGGATTCATAGAAGTTATCGAGGAATATTAGTTGAGGAATCATGAGGATTAGCCTTGAAATGCATGGCCACCAAATGCTTTTATCTTAAATGCTTTCTCAATTCCTCCAACATACACAAAATCTATATAGAAATCAAGAGGGTATCATGCTTTTCAACTAATCACAGAAGGGGTAGGTGCTGTCATCCTTCCATTGCAAATGAAATTGCAGGACAGGAAAAGATATTCATACTTGGTACTTCGGTGGAAGATAAGAGGTCCAAAAAAAATTTCCTCGTGTGTCAGATACTCAATTTTATTTGAATTGCAGGTTTCAAACCCTGAGGGTTCATTGGGTGACCATGCAACCATTCAGAAGAGCAAACAAACAACTAACACCGATAACTTCCCTTCATCTAAATGAATTTACAGCCTCCAAAATATCAAATATAATACAAATAAACAAAGATACACATTGTGAAGGAAAGATAACTCACCTTTTGATGGTGAAAAGGCAACAGCGAGAGATTTCTGATCAGAATGCATTACTTCCTCGAAGATGCTTGCTGTACCAGCTCCAACTACACCTACCTGAACTTTTGGGGTCCCAGCAGCCCTAAAGATAACACTTACTGTAAATGTCTGGTATCAATTAAAGCTTAAACTTGATGATTCACTAGATGAACATGAAATCAAATGCATTAATAGAATTGTGATTTCCTGTTCAATTGAATACCCGCATTGTATATCCATCTTGGAGATGAACCGGACACTACAGTTCTAGTAGAACATAAACTGAGTAAATATGCTTTGAATGGTGAATTCAACAAGAATAACCTTCAAGAGAAATACAAGGAGATTTGGGGAAGAAATATTAATAATAAAAAAATAAAAAAAAATAAAAAAAAAAAAAGAGGAGGGAAAAAGGCCCTATACAGAAGAACATTCTTGCATGGCCCACAAAGGAAGGCCTTCCTATGAGACAGACTTAATCGTGTCATGAACGATCCCAACCATTGTAATGATGGGTATGATTTGGATTGACCATGTGCTTTACCCAAATTTAACCACATATCCTCCCATGTGTTAGCATTTTTCCTTGAATTTTTAACCATTCCTTTGTTTTCGACCACTTTTCAAAAGTTTTATTTTCTTAATGTATTTCCAAAGATTTATTTTGGCTCATGGCGACACCTTTTAGGCTGAAACTTCACCTGTGAGAAGGGGATCTTGGGTCCCACCCACAAAATTTGGGCCCTATACCTGCCATGTTGCAGATATTTGACCCGTCAGAAAAGGCCTTCCAAAGTCCGCCGTCCAGCAAATCAGAGCCCAAAAAATAATAATAACCTGATCAGATTCTACAAGGCTTATCAAATAAATGTCTCTTTCATTTTTGGGCTTATTCAATACTGAATGAGAACATATCAGAAAATCAAATCAGCTAAAACCAATATAGCAATTAGGTAATTAAGGTAAGAATAGCAATAGCAGCTATAGAAGCAAAAGAAAATATATTTAAGAACCTCTGAACACAAAAGAGAACTAGCAACAGAACTTCGTTCAGTTTATCAATAAAACTAAAAGGTCAGTTACGTACTAGGTCCACTTATCTCCTAGGAGACCGAAAATAATAGACATACAAAAAGAAGCTCTACTCAAGTTGGGAGCAAAGATCATCCTTGAAGCTGGTCACACTTTAACACTTTTAAGTTGTAGAGTTGACAGCTTGATTATTTTCCAGCATATATATGCTGTTGATATATGATAATGATTACATTATGTTATTTAACGAAAAATAAATAAATAAATAAATAAAATCTAGCAAACAGCAGCATCTGCACCATATCAAGTACAGGAAAGTACTGTGCTACATAAAGCAAATTGTAATGCTTACTTCCAAGCTTCAAGGAACACTAAGCCTGCTTCTGGAGAAGTTATGACAATCCAGTCAAATGTTTTGTCTGCTCGCAACAAGAGACAGAAAAGAAACCAATAAGGGATTTTTTTGTCCACATTTTTCAGGGAAAAATGTGAATAGCTGAACATTTAAAATTGAGGAAATTTTTAAGGAGATTGAAAAGAAAAGAAAAGAAAGCAGCAAAACAATAAATAACAAACCATCCACCCCCACCCCCAATAAAACACTCATCCAGCCACTCATGCACCCATAAAGAAAATACCTGAAGTTGGCAAGAATCTGCACATGGAACAATATCCAACAAGAAATTCTTATATACCAGATGAAGGTAATTTTCCACTTGTGTTGAAACCTACCACTTAAAACTGTAGAAAGTCTATCAAAATCAGGCCCTTCTGTATGCTGGATGAGAGGAAGTTCCAAGCAGTTAATACCATGTTTTGCCTGTAAAATGGAAAAAATTAGCGGAAGTCACTAAATTAAAATCAGTCTCACAGAAGCATCACTATACATTACGTTTTTTGCATGTGTTAGTGTTTGCATGACTTTTTTCCCTGGGGTTAGCAGGGAGGGATCAAAACCACAGTTCACAGTGATGAATGAAAGATTTAAAATGCAGTACACCAAGCTATTGATATCACACATGGGCCAGCCTTTCGCTTCCTTACTAAGATTTTCTTCTTTCTTTTTGTTCTTTAAAAAGTCCTAGTTGATTTTAAGAATAGGATATTAAGTTTAGGAGTTTAAATTCAATATTGCCTGTGCTTGGATTAAAATCTCTTCTTTTTTGGGTCAACAAAAATTCAGTACCAAAACTCAAAAGGAAAGAGAAAACACAAAGAAATCCCTAGAATAGAGGGAAAGGAGAAAACAATGCTAGCAATACAAAGAGAGACAAAACTCAACCCTCAAGATGGTGGGGGATAGAGGGTTAGAGAGCCCTGGAGACAGTAATAAGCATGTTCCTTGGAAAAAACCATCACATCTAGAAGAGACCACCGAAAGTTTACTTTTGACTTAAAAAACGATGGAGTTCCAAATCTGTTGGAAAGTTCTTGAATTCGGGGTCCATTTCCTAAGATTACGCTCCATAAAAAAATGGGAGACCACAACTCCAAAGGCAAGCTTTCGAACCACATCACAAATAGACTTACCAGCGAAGGACATGCCCACCCAAATCTATTCCCTTTGAAAAGGCAAAATCCATCTCCTCCTTAGCCAATATTTAGCCAAAATCTCCCTCTAAATCGATGAGGAAAAGGAACAAGTGAAGAAGATCTAATCAACGTCTTCAAGAGCATTCTAGCATAGACAGCAGGGTGGAGGGGACTGTAATCAGACGATGAATAAGAAAGACTGTGTTGGGAGGTAGTTAGAGAGGGTCTGGCAAACAGTGAAGCTGTGGCGGAGGATGTAGCCTTAAACTAGACTAACTTATGCCAAGGAGAGATAGGGCCACGAGTTTTGATGAGATCCCATGCTGACTTGGAAGTGAAGAAGCCTAAAGGAGACCAAAAAGCAATATCACCTACCTTTAGGTCTTCTGCAAAGCACTCAAGATAGCAGTCAACTGGGGGGAGGGGTGGGGAGAGGAGCCCAACCATCATGACAAAGGATGTCCTCAACCATTGACTGTTTGTTAAGGCCTGAGCTATTAATGCCTCTGGCACCGACTAAGTAAAGGAGCACACCTATAGGGGGTCAATGATCAAGCTAGAGATCAGTAGACGCATCATCCTCAATCTTAGAGAAAGCAGTCACAAGCATGGTTCTAAATCTCGAGTTTCGACCAAATTTAGGTTGCAATTTTCGAAATCTTATCGAAACCAGGTATTTTTCTGGGCTATTGCTACAAATTGGTAGCCAAAATTTCTGAAATTTTGGTCATACCTGGTTTCGTCCCGGGTTGGGTTGAAACCACCAAAATGTACGAAATTTCCGAGATTTAGAACTATGGCCGCAAGAGCAAGGGGTATGATATAGATCTTCCTCCAAATCCAGAAAGCATTAGGACAACAAGGAACAGTCCAAGTAGAGTTATTATGAAGCAGCCCATAGTAGATCTAGTCAATCCATATACTTTTCTTCTTAGCCACTAATTCCAGATCAACTTGAGAATGCTTGCAGAATTTACTCCTTAATTCTTCCTCAGACTACAACCCGACATCTTTGTTAAGAAGGACAAAAGCCCAACTGATGAGGCAAAGAAACCTAGTAGCTTTAGAGCCTTTCCAGAGAAAGGAACACATAACGGTTTCCAGATCCTTGATGGTGGACAGAGGCAAGCCAAAAATACTAGACAGATAAATGTGGAAATATTGTAGGGCAAATGATCAATTCAAGGCAACCACATAAGAGAGGAGCTTGCCCTTCCAAAGTTGGTATCATGCACATGAGATCCAAAATAGGAGTGCAATGATGAGTGGTCAACCTAATAGGGATTAATCGCAAACCCAAGTACTTGACAGGAAGATAACCTAATGAGAAGTCAGTCTTCACTTGCTGATTAATCTTATCAATGTCTGAGAGTCCTACAAAATATAAGTGAGAATTCAAAAGATTGATCCAAAGGCCCGACAAACTTACAAATTTCTGCATGATATAATAGACTCAATCAAAAGAATGTTGGCCTTGGAAAATATCACGAGATCATCAGCAAAGGCTAGGTGGGAGCTCTTAAGGTTCTTGCACTTAGGCATAGGGAAGATGAGCTTCCGGTTCGATGGGGGAGATCTTAAGATTCTTGCACTTAGGCCAGGTGGGAGATCTCAATTTCTATTTTATAAGGACCAATCCTAATTATAATGGGATTTGAATTTGAGTGAAGTAGGATTTATTTCCCTAATTCATTTTTATTTAAATAAACAATGGATTGAATAATAGGAGGAAAAATATTTTGATTTAGAGTATAATTGGGTTAAGAGGCTTGCATGTAGGCTATGTATGGGCATATATAATCAACTATATGAATCCATATATGTAATCGAATGCTTTTTTTATTTTTTATTAAGAAGAAGAAATATTGTAACCAAATATGGTTTTATGGTTGTCAATGGTTCTCTTCCAAGGATTTGATGGTCAAACCTAGATTCTGCTCAGGGTTAATAATCTTCTCTCGTCTTCCCTTATCTGACAATCATAATCAACAAATGGCTCTCTATGATTCCCTCATTGTTTTAATCAATTTCTCTGATGGTTTATTGATGTATAGACCATATTTTAATTTCTAAGTTGTACATCAATTAGCCACTGTTTCATGTCTTGTACTACCCCCACTCAACAGTTTAAATGTTGGAGAAATATGCCCTAATTGTTTCTTCTATTACTTCATAAATTTCTACCTGTTTCTAAATTTCCAGCTCTTGTATTGGTCTACAATTTATTTTGGTCCAATTTCTCGAGTTTCTGAGTCATATAACATATTAGAGATCTAATTCATATAAGAATCCGAATCCGATGCTGGGTCTCCATCCCTTTTAGTCGAACCTATTACCCACAAGTTTGTCAATTGATCTGCATCACAGGTATAAGAGAATAAGCACGGCAATCTGAATGGATAGCAGTAATGGTGCAGAATATGATAGGATTGGATCCAACATCCCAGCAGGGCTATGCTGGGAGTCTAAAATTGACATATGATGGATTTACTAGACACACTTGCTGAATTTGAAAAACCTAAACCCGAAATTAAGACCTTCAAAGAGAGTTGGAAATGGGGTTCTAAACTTCTAACAGAATAAATCTAAAAGAAGAATAACAGGACCGTAGGTTAGGAACAGGATCAGATACAATGAGAACTAAATCTTTAATCAAATAAATCAGATAGGCCTAAAACTGCAATCGATGGGCCTGTTCTGTAGGTAGAACACATCTGAAAAATTGGTTTCATTCTGCAATCAGAATAATCGAATATCTGAAGAACCCTACTCTCACTAGGATTAATGATAGCAGTGCAGCAACTGAAGAAACAAGATCAGAATCTCAATGAATTAATCAACAGGAACCGCTACGTGCAATCTGAGAGTAAACTAAGTAGCATATCAAAGGGATTTGCAACCAGTACACATATCAGAAAATAATTGAAAGCAGAGTAGCCACAAGGTATGAAGTTAGATCTGACCTTAATTAATCTTTGATAGTAGGACAGGTGGAAGAATAGATAAAGAGTAGATGATAAGAGGTTAGGAATCCACGTAAACCTCAGGCCAGGAGTCCACCTAAGCCTCACCCAGAATCCACCTGGTACATCACTGAAGCTGCAGATGTAAGCGCTGAACCAACAGAGCCAATTCAGAATACTGAATATGTACAATTAATAAAATCAATAGGAGGCCTGGAGGCCTTTACATATAATTATAATAATCCCCAACTGGACCGGATTGCAATCTGCAGGCAGTTATGACATTCCACTTCTGTCAGATTGGCAGCCAGAACTGCTGGCAGATTTCCTGATCTTCTTACTCCTCTGGAACTGCTGCCAGTACCTTGCATCTGCATCAGCTAGGGGTTGGCTTTCTCAAATTGAACATCAAAATAGGTAGGCTTCAAATCCCCCCCCCCCAAAAAAAAGGGTTAAATTTCAGGGATTGCTTTATTCCTTTTAGTTGCTGCTACGCATTGTTGCTGGAATTCAGATTAGAACTAATGCTGCTCAATCCCATTATTCTCTTGGAGCATTGGTGAGTTAATGTAATTAATTAGGCATAGCAATTGAGAGGGTTTTCAATTCAGATTTGTAAAATCTACTGATTGAAGATAAGTCTGACAGTTATATGGCTACACAACTCTCCGCTCTTGGAATCATTATTCAGTCTGGTTTGAAGTGTTAATTTGTTTCTCAGGCAAACTTGTTTGTCATAAACATCTAGGCCCATCGATCAGGCCGGCTTTCTGAGTTCCCCAGCAGTAGCATTTTGGATAATACTTAATATTATAATACTTAATATTCTACTGTACTAAGTAATTTTCCGAGGGACAAAAGGAAAGAGAGATTAAACTCAGAACGGTGCTGGTTCTCTATCCTTTCGTCGAACACTTGTAAGAAGCATTACTCCTCTAATCTCTAACACGACTATCGCTACGAAATGCATCCGGACAGATAATTCAACGAAAAAATTGCTATTATTTAAAAGAAAAGGTTCAAACATTAATACAGCGGCTTACTTTTCTTCACCGTTCTGTTTGGAACGCCTAAAAGCCATCTAGATTCTAGACCAACTGATCCAGAGAAAACTTGTGGGAATACTAAAAGAAAAATGCTGAGAAGCAACCAGGAGAAAAACACAAGAAAATATGGAGTGCTATTGGGCAACCGAATCAAATACTGAACACACAGGAAATCTGAGGATGAACCATTTTCGAATAGCAGAATTGAAACCCAAAAGAAAAGGAAAACTCAAAAAGAAATCCAGTACAGAAACTGAAATGAGGAGGAAAGATGTTATCACTTACCAGAGCGTTAATGAGCTTTCCATTCTTGCCACGTTCTCTGGTAACAACGACCTTCGGCTTCTGAGTAGGGAACACAGCAAACGAGGAAGAAGAGGAAGAAGAGGAAGAATAAGCTTGAACTCTGAAGAAAGAGGGGCAGATAAGGCTGTGGTGGGGTTGTAAGAGACACGAAACAGAGGGAGAGGGAAGACGAGGCGAAGAGATGAGAGAGATTCCATCCATGGAAACGTGTTGGGTAGAGAGCTCCTCTCTTCCTTTTCATCTTCCACTTTGCTTTTCTTTAACCGTTTCACACCGCCCAAATGGGCCCTCTCGATCCCTTTCGCCGCCTGTCAAACCCTCATCCCCATGTTTCCTTTTTTATATAGTAATAAATTAATTAAAGAAATAATAAACTAATGATGATATGCTCCTTCACTCTTACGGCCGGGAAAGAGACAACAGTCTCCAGAGCCAGGGGACCATTGGGGAACATTCCGGAAATTCCACGTCATCCATCTGAAGCAAGGGCTTGTGAGCTGCGACAGCTGGAGAGGGAGAGCGCCTCATCCTGCGAGCCCAAGATCCTGGGTTGGGCTTTTCGGCCTACGGACTGGGTTAAGTTTGAGAATTCCAAACTCGGGGTAGGATTGGGTTGGGTCTTCGGGTTGAACCTAGTCTGACTTGACCTGTACATATGAATAGATGGGCAAGAGAATCCTATCTGTTTCCACGTAGGCCAATGTGAGGGCACATGAAAACATTTTTAGGACAGGAGGTGGGGGATAGCACAGTCATTTTATGCCCACCTATGTCTATGCATAGGCACATTCAAGTAGATAGCGTTCTTTTTCTCATAAATATATATGATAGAATGAAGATCACTGTCAAGTTGTGTGGCATCTGTACACAGACATAAAAGGGCAAAATGATGGCTCCACCTCCTGTGAAATATAAAATAATTAACTCTTATTGATGCCCTGTCCATGCTCTCATTGGCCCCCATGCTGGTTTAGGGACCACGCAACTTGGCAACGATCCCCCACTTTTATGTAATTTTTTTTTTTTTTGGTTGCGGTAATTGGGACTCTCAAATGACACACCTCTATATGTATATTTAGAATTTATAACCTTCTTTTGATTGTTCTGTCTTATTTCTAAAAGCTTTTGAGTTATGTGAAAGAGTTTTCAAAATAGTTTGAAAGTGACTATCGATGTTATTATAAAAAACTATCATTGTCATTACATGTTTTCAAAGACGCATATGAAATGATAAGATTTACCCTCGTTAAAAAAAAAGGTGTTATTCTAAAATTGCAAAAAACAGTAAGTTACAAATTATACTACACCTCAAGATGTGTCAATATGAAAATCACTATATATAAATATCTTATATTTGATTAAAAAAAAAATCAGAGCTATAATGACTTATCCTAACTCTAAAATTAATAATAATAATAATAATAATAATAATAATAGGGGCCGCTAGGATCACCCCAGCCCAATCAGAGTCAATATGAGTTAGGCTAGGTTGGGTTGGGTTGATAATCAAGACCTAGGCTGTGATATTGCAACCCAACCTAGAGCTAGTCTAGGCCTTGGTTGAGCTAAATAGACCTAGGGTTGGTAGAGGTTTTAAAAAATTCCGACCTCAACCCCCAATCCGGTTGCAACCCTATGTGGCACATTGGGATATCAATCGGCTGGGTTAAGTTAGGTTTGGTCATACTATGCCGAAGATTTTTTAGATAAATAAAAAATAAAGTTTTCACATTCTAGCATTTAATGAGAAACATTAGACTTCTTAATTAACTAGAGTCTTAACCACTAAGCAAGGTGCTTAGATTGAAACAATCAATAAAATAACTGTTTTCAAAGTCAAAACCAGAATTGATAGTTCAGCGTTTTTGGTTAATCGATCTTTAATGGGCGTAGTAGATACACACAAACGGATAGCGTCGCTTATTTATTTTTAATAAGTCATTGAGTTTCAATCTGTAGCCAGTTTTGATCATTATTTAGGTTATTTGAGTTGGATCGCGATCACTGTTTAAAAAATTGGAATCAAATTGAAAGAATCGGCTAATTTAAATCTCAGTCAATTGAACCCAATCTTGGTTCATCTTGAAGGATAAGAGGACTCCTTTTCCATCTATAGTGACTTCTTTATATCATTTTTCTGTTCATAATTTTGCCTTAGTGTTTCGTTTTCTAGTACTGTCACTTTCCAACCAATTAAGGGTGTACCCAGTGCATGAAGTTCCTACCACTACAAGGGTTTGAGGTGGGGACGTCATAATGTACAGAGTCTTACCCTTGCTTCACAGAGAGGTTATTTTCTTACTCAAATCCTATACCATTTGGTCATAATGGAGCAATCTTACCATTCTCATGTGGTGGTTTAGTTGACACAAGGAAGTCAAGAAGACTTGCTATGGGAACTATTTTCCTATTTATAAGATGTGCTTAAAATCAAGGGCAAAGTTTTCTTGCACTGGTGGCTGAAGAATGAGACAGTCCGGATGTAATCCCCCATACTGTATAGGGTCACGATGCTCCACGTCACCGTGGCTACAGGAAAGCAAAGTCTTGGGTTTGCACATTTTCTCAAGAAGGCTAGAGCATTACTTTTGTTGCGCATAAACTGGCCAAGAGGTTATAAATTGAACAACTAAGGGATGAAGTTCTAGTTGATGTACATAAAATCTTATTTTGTCGTTCTCATACTATAGAGTGGACCTAAGACTCATCTCAATGGTCAAGTTCAACCTCAAAACAAGAAGAGGAAGTGTTTTTTTTTTTCAAGTGAGTTTAAGAGTGAGAAGAAAGTTAAGTTATTGTGATATGGAATTCCCCTTGCTTCTGCTGAAATGGAACAATGAAATAAGAAGAAAATCTTCTATTACTGTATCATATGGATCCACCTGTGGCAAATAAAATGAGGAAGGTCGAGCAACACTTTGATAGAGCTACCAATTAATTGGTACCTTCCAAACGAAGAGGGTCTAGCTGAATACCTTATGGTATCACTGAATGAAGGAAATCTCATCAACACAGAAGAGGGTCATTATCTGGGATATATATACTCTCCTTCCTTCTTGTCTCACTTTCCCCCCTTGTTTCTAACTATTGATACTATCGTCAACGTATCAAACCCGGCTCCTCTCCTCTCCTCTCCTCTCCATACCACTTATCGCCCAGAGCTTGCCCATAGCTACCTGGGCAAACGATACCTGTCCCAGGCAGATCTTGGGCTCTGATTGTTTACTCAAAAAAAA
>NC_056559.1:8663624-8705489 GCF_013358625.1 Macadamia integrifolia
AAAAAAAAAAAAGCCATTAGACCACATGCAACCCATACCCGATTGACACAACCCAGATCCTCCTCCTCCTCCTCCTCCTCCTCCTCTTCTTGTCTTCTCTCCCAAAAATCAAAACAAAATCCTACGCACCCTTCTCTTCTCAATACGTTCCAATTCCAATCAATTTGTATCTGTATTGGCCGAGACCAATATGGACACCGATACTGATATATATATATATAAGACCGGGAAGCCAACGACATGATAAATTCCATAAAAAAGATTAACATGCAAAGATGTGTACCAGATTATATATAATAAATAAATCATACCTGGCTTTTCCCACTTTGCATAACTTCCCATTTATCAACGCGACACCTTCCCATTAAAATTTTGCCTTTTCGGCTGTGAGTAGCTACAGCTTTACAAACCAAAGGATCAAGTAAAAGAAGAAAAACCATTGTATCACTTCCGGGTAGGAAAGAGATTATCCCTCTCTCGGGGTCTCATCTAAGCCCCTCCTGCACTTGGGGGATCCCCTAGTCTCAAGAACACACTAATCTGTAGGAGTCCACATTCACCCTCAGTCCAACTGCCTCAACTACCTTTAGCCATCTAAAACATAATACACTTTTGACATCCTAAAAGAGCATCCATGGCCAGAAACAAGAAGACTCCCTCAAAAACTGATTCAGGCTAACAAGATTAATCAATCAAAGTAATAATGAAGCATGCCCCCCATGGTAAGAAACTTTCGTTGCCGCAACCTCACAAAATTTCAAACAAATGTTAAATAAAATCCTAAGAACAATTTGGTTTGTCAAAATTCAATTCTGGGCCATCACGAGAGTCCCATGATGATTCAACAAAACCCATAAAACTACAGACATAATGGAGCACGAGATCCTAGTGTGACAATGTCCATGACTACAACTAAAGCTCATTGTGTTATTCAGCTAACTTGTGGTTGGTTTCCATACACTGGATAAGCCCCATATGCAGCAGCAGTAGCAGCAGCAGCGTACATGGTTGGGTCCTGAGGTGGCACAGCAGCATACCCCCCATATCCATCATACATCTGCCCACCGTAGTATGCACTGTTCCACTGGCTACTAGGATCCGCTCTCATCTGTCAAAATATAGCATACATAAACTTAGTGAGAGAAAACTTGCAATCACAACAAAGGGAGAATAGCTCCACATTTGGTGAATTGATCGATGAATGCACAACTGACAATGTGAAACAGGCACTAAGCAGCAAACCCCAACCACCTTAAAGGAAAATCATTTCTTAGTATCTGATATGCCCATTTACCTGCTTGTTTGCTGGATTACGACCCCAAGATAGACGAACAGTCTGCTTGCCAATGACTGTCCCATTCAACCTCTGTAATGCCTCCTCAGCATGGCTTCTGCAGAGAGAGAGAGAGAGAGAGAGGTTCTTTAAAATGGATGAAAAGATACTACAGCTACATAAATTTGATGTCCCATGACATGTTCAAACCCAGATATACCTGTTAGCAAACTGTACAAACCCACATCCTTTTCCAAGAGGTATTTTTACAGAGGCAATCTCTCCATACTGAGAAAAGGCCTGCCTTAAATCCTCATCAGTGACACTGGAGTCAAGCCCTCCAACAAATATCTACAATAAAACATGGGTTAATGGAAGAAAAAGGTGTTTTCTGTTGACTCTCAACAGGATCACAGTAGAGAGCCAGACTCACAGTTGTGTTGCCAGAATCGCCATCAGACTGCAAGCCCTGAGCAGAAGCACCATTTGATGCATATCCACCTACCAACACCAAAGCTAATTAAAGAAAATAAATAAGATTAAGAATTTGGGTTGAAAGAACTAGTTATACAAGTGAATTACCTTACTACCTACAACTTCAACTGGAGAGAAATAAGTGAATATGGGACAGCAAATCACCACAGCTACTACTAAAACTAATGTTATTGGACTCAAAGTCACTACTACATGCTTTTACTTTTTAAATATACAACCACAAGATTGTCCATTAGGTCTAACAGTATCCAAATTTTTTTGATAAATATTAACAGTCCATTGGATTTAAAATACCATTAAAGGTCAGATATAACCTAATTGAGCTTGAATCTCACTGCACATATGTCAGATTTGAGCAATCCACCCATAAGTTAACTACTGCCATGATTGTCTTGGTACACATCCAATATCCACTGGATATAATATTAACTGAATACACTCTAGACGGTACTCTGTCTAAAACTATGCCTGATACAAGGTTACATCTGGAGCTCTTTTTTTTTTTCTTTTTTTTCTTTTTTTTTTGGAGGGTGGGGAGGGTGGGGATGTTGGGTGAATAAAATTTCGTAGATTTGTATCTCAGATTTGTCAGTGATACTGTTAGAAAAGTCTCATTTGGACTGGACTATGACTTCTGAACTTGAGATCATAGAGTATCTCTTCAATGGCATGCAATAAGCCATAAGCACCTACAAGAAAACACATAAATACATTCAAATAACACAGGTCAAAAAAATACATAAAGCAGCATTTTGACCTTTTAGATAGCACCACTGAATCATTTATACCATATAAAAACAACTTTAAAGACCCTTTTTTTTTTGGGGGGGGGGTCGGGAGGGGGAGGTTTGTTTTGCAGATAAATCACATCACCATTGTATTCGAATACCGCACATGCATAAGTATTACATGGCTCCAAATGTAAGGTTCCATTGTTGCACAGTTCACAGGTGATCTCAACAAGTTTGAAACATCTCACAGCATCCAATTTCATGAGGCTGCAGCGTGACAGATATAACCTGCAAACATGACCATTTACTGGGCTCCCTCCCCCTAGAAGAACTTGGGTTCATGGTTGTCATGCCACCAGAGATGAGGGCAATGACCAAGTTGCAAAAAACTAGGCAAGCGCAGGCCTTGATCACTTTGAAGGGACTTGGTGCCTAGATGAGGCCTTGACAACTATGCTAGGATGCAAATTAAAAAGGTTTGGAGTGACATGATTGTTACTAAAATTTTAAAGGACAAAATCAAGTAAGTGAATTCCTAATTTTTGACAATGATACACTATCGACTTCCTTGACATCCTCATTCTTAGGTCAACTACAATCTAATGCCATCCCGGGTTCAATGTTGGGGGGTGGAAGCAACGTTTTGATTCTGATGTGAGCAACGCAAAAAATCAATCGGTAAGTGCAAGATCGACAAGAACTTAAAAAAATGTACATACACAATAGGCAAGAGATTTACATGATTCAGCAAAAAGGCACATCGCAAAGTGAGATCCAACTTCCACTAAGAATCAAGAGAAGAGAAAATATTGCAACCCTTGCGATTTAATGCCCAACCCAAGGCCCCATGTAAACCCTTCTCTCATCTCTTATTCACTCAACATCTTCCCTTGGCTCCTTGCTAGTCCTTGTACACGTGTAGTCACATTGTACTTCTTGGACTCTTACATCTTGTCTCATCACTACCTTTTGTAGACATGTCTCCTTTTATAGACTCATCCTCTACCTTATTGCTTTATATCTTCTTAACGAAAACCCACTAACTTTCTCTCCTCAGAGAAAATCCATTAACTCTCTCTCTCTTTTCTTCTCTTAGAAGAAAACTCCACCTTACTTAATACCTTCAACCACTAACCACTCTCTTAGAAGACTCAACCTTGTTGAAGACTCCATTTTTCCGTTCTCTTGGAAGAAACAACCTTATTGAATATTTCATTCTTCCACTTGCTTGGAAGACTCAATCATTTGGAGGGCTCCACCTCCTCCATTCTCATAGAGACTTCACCCATCTTGGAAGACTCCACTCTCTTGGAGACTTCACTTCACCGCTCTCTTTTTTCATGGTAGAGAAAACCTACCAAAAAAGTGATTGTCAACATATATGACACTTTCACACATGGGCTTAGACCCAACATGGCCCAACACCAACAAATTCTAGAGATGTGTTGGGTGAAGAATATGGCCAAAATGATGTGGGTGTCAACCATTCGAGGTACTAGTACTAGAGATGTGTTGGGTGAATAATGCAGCTGAAATGTGATGATTTTCCAGCAAGTCTTCAAGGTAGCTACAACAATAGCCAAGGTCGAGATTGTTGGATTTGATAGCTTTTATTTAGACCAGTTGAAGGTATAATTCAATGGTCTAGATGTGCTAATGGAGAAAGTGAAAATTTGTTGGTGTCGGGTCATGTTGGGTCCGAGCTCCTATGTAAAAGTGTCATATGAGTTGGCAAACACTTTCCTTAGTGGGTTTTCTCTACCATGAAAAGAAGAAAGAGAGTGAGTGGTGAAGTGAAGTCTCCAAGAGAGTGGAGTCTTCCAAGTTGGGTTAAGCCTCCAAGAGAGTGGAGGAGGTGAAGCCCTCCAAATGATTGAGTCTTCCAAGCAAGTGGAAGAGTAAAGTCTTCAACAAGCTTTTGTTCTCCAAAAAAATAGAAGAGTGGAGTCTTCAACAAGGTTGAGTCTTCCAAGAGAGTGGAAGTGGCTAGTGGTTTAAGTCAATAAGAAATGTGGATTTTCTTCTAAAAGAAGAAAAGAGAGAGTTAGTAGGTTTTCTCTAACGAGATAAAAAAGCAACAAGGTAGAGGATGAATCTATAAAAGGAGGCAGGTGTCTACCACAAAGGGTAGTGATGATCCAAGTGAGGAGCCAAGATGTGAGGACAAAGTGAGAGTCCAAGAGGTACAATGTGGGTGCACATGTGTACAAGGACCAAGGCTCAAGAACTCGTTTTGTTTTGGTGTACCACTGAAACACCGAAATTTAGCCAAAACAATGTTCTTTTTCCATGTGTTTCGCACTTTCACTTGGCCATTTTAGGGTCTAATGGCTGAAGTGTTCAAAATTAGTCTAATGAAAAAAAAGAAATGACCGAGGTGGCCGAAATTTTTAAGAAATAGTGCATATTTTGGGTCGAAATGAGCAAAATTTCGAAACAAAATGACCGAAATTATGTACTTTTGTGTTTCATATGCCATTTCATTTTGGTAAAAAAAAAAAAAAAAAACCAAAATATCTAAGATTTCGGCAAGATATCATCGAGTTTTCAAAACATGTGTACATGGATACGCAAGGAACCAAGGTGAAGATGTATAGTGAATGGGAGATCGAAGAAGGGTGTACATGGGGCCTTGGGTTTGGCATCTAATCACATGAGTTGTAATCTTTTCTCATCTCTTGATTCTTAGTAGAAGTTGTATCTCACTCTATGAACATAGGCGATTTCTCCAAATCATGCAAATCTCTTGCCTCGCGTATGTGCATTTTTTTTCTTGTTGATCTTGCACTTACCAATTTCGTGCATTGCTCACATCAGAAGCAGAACGTTGATTCCACCCCACATATTCCAAAACCCTAAATTTGGGTATCTATGGACCCATAGTGAAAATCCCGTCAATTCTCAGCCCAATTAATAACCCTATGGGAAAGAGAAAAGTATTCTAGAGCAAAACAGCAATTTAGATCTGAGAAGGCATTTCTGGAAATTAAAATGAAGTAAGGTTTAAATGGAAATAAGTTTCAGCACTAAAGATATTTTTGTAAGATTAGCAAGTATAGGTGATTCCTGGAGAGATCTGGCCAGAATCGATTACAGGTCAAAACCCCAACAGGTTGCTGGTTTCGGCGTCCCCTCTTGGCTAATCTTCAAGCTCTTTGACTGGGGGTCTTCAAGTCTTCAAACAACTTGTATTCAACTCTCAAACTCTCTCTCACAAAGTTAGATTAAAGAGAACAAAACAGGATGGGATGATGTGGGTGGAATGGACTTTCTCAATCCTGGGTCTCTCACTCATAGTTATCTCAGCTGTTTGAAGCATCATTTCTCAGGAATCAATGATTGTAATTTCATTCATTCATTAACTCTCAATTGGTTATAACAAATCCACTTATATAGTAGAGGGTACAGCCTTAAAACTTAGAAGAATCCCAAAATGGAAACTAACACAAAATAGAAACTAATTGACTAAAACAATAAACTACCAAAAAACACTAACTTGTTCACTGAGAAAATAGCATAGGACAATAAAAGATCCTTCTAGAAGACTAACTCCACACTCCAACTTGTACTTTCACTGCTCAAACCACAAGAGACAAAAGGCAGCAATAAGGGAGCTCGCAAGAGAGAAAAAGGCAACTATTGATGGCTGTTGTTGCTGGATCGATGGCTGCATGGGAGACTTCTAGAAGGCACCAATTGGGGGAAAAAATAATGCAGAAAAATAACATAGAATAGCTGGTTCGATGGCCCTACTGTATGGACCAGAACTGGACAAAATTAGGCCAGCTTTGGGCTTGCTCAATCAGCCCGGTGCTGGCTGCTTTCTTCCTTCTTCTATAATGTAATCCAGCATGTGTGTCTACATCAAAAGGATTACTAGAATGATCCAAACAAATAATTAAATTCCTAAATACTCATGTTGAACCAAAATCTATGTTTGGACCTGGTCTTTCTCAGTCTGGGTTTCTAGATTGAGTCATGTCAATCCAGCCATGATAATGCAACTGCATCGCAATCATAACAAAATCTTTCATAGTCTTCTCTTCAGAAAGATACGATTATATATTATTCTTCTCAGCAACATGACAGAATGCAAAGGCATGTGCTATGAGCCATCCCAGCTACTGCTACAGAGGCAAGGGGGGAGGGAGAGTTTTCTCCCTCTTATTGAGCTGGTCTAAATGTGATATGTGTCTGGCAGTCTGGTTTGCAAGATGATTCCTAGTAGAAAACCATGACAACGAACATAACACTATAGCACTATGTTCTGAATTATAAATAGCTCACACATCATCAAACCAATTTCCCCTACCACAACATGGCATTTATCCATAGGGATGTTACATTACATTCAGTGCTGTTGAAGCATCTCAAACTCTTGAATTGGAAGGAGGTGATAGTTTCAATGAGATGGATCTGGTTGGCCATGACGATCCCTAGAAGAAAACCATTACCACCGACATCACCAAACCAGTTTTCTCTGTACAAAACATAATGTTTATCAGTAGGAACATCTCATTTAGTGCTGTCAAAGTAACTCCAACTCTTAAATTGACTGGTGAAGAAATCTTTGCGAGGTAAGCAGACCTCTAGAATTTAGATTAAACTTCAAAATTACCTTTCGGAATCCAACTCACATCAGAAATATCATAAGAGAGCACTTTTTGTACTTTTGCATAAGATAACCAAAATCTGGTCTGGAATCTTTGCAACCATCTCAATGCTTCCAAGGTTGCAACCAGTGAACATATCCAAAGAGATGAAGAAATTGGGACCAAGATAAGCAAGTTGCTTTATCAGGGAACAATAGAAACAGGAAAAGGATACATAAGTCATCATACTTTAGCTTTGCTGCTTGTTTAGTACCGATATAATGTATGCCTTGCAAGAAAGGCAATAGCAGGACATTTAATGTTAACACCGCAATCAATATCAAGAAAAAAATACAGCAAGGCCGAAATAGCCAAAGTAAAGTTTAGAGATCCTATACTCCAGGATGCTAACCCATTCTTAGGAATCAATACTAAGCACAAGGATGACCCTGAAGCTTCTTCATTCTATGTTTGCTCGCATAGCAGGCATTTTTAACACAGATTTTTCTACACCAAAATTTGGGGAGCAGAACAACATGCTGAAGTAAAAGCAGACACAACACAAGGTAAGCAATGGCTCCCTGAAATTCCATGCAGAAACTTATAAAAACTTACGTCTCTCCATCATGATTCACCACCATCCAACTATCCAACTTTATCACAAGTTTTCAAGTACTTGAGTGAGTTGACAAACTGAATGCCAGTCACTGTACCAGTCTACTAATAGCCATATCTTTTGTTAAGGAGAAGACCTAAGATTTCTCTCTCATAGATCTACCATACAAAGTCCAGCCTTACTGGTCTCCTTTTAGTGCCTTGAAAGTTGCTACAACAATACCTGAGCTAGACGTACAACCTTACATTTTTTTCATCAGCATTCACTTTTATTTTCACCTCTACAGCCCTGTCAATTAAGCAACTGGGTATGCTCATTTCACCAACATGTTATTTTCCAATGTTGTTCAACCTTTCTT
Organism: Macadamia integrifolia; assembly: GCF_013358625.1. NCBI lineage: Eukaryota > Viridiplantae > Streptophyta > Magnoliopsida > Proteales > Proteaceae > Macadamia > Macadamia integrifolia. The sequence goes on from NC_056559.1 coordinate 8,671,690, forward strand.
TCATAAAGCATGCCTAGCCTTGCTACCTGTGATTAACATTTCCCATCAACTTAGATCAATGCATAACGCCACACTTTAGAGGTAGATCCACCCTTCCATCAACCACCAACTTTAACTCTAGAGGCAACATCCTTCTCAATAACCAAACTACAGTGGGAAAACGAGGGGAGGCTACTTTATGTATCTTGAACAACAAACTTAACCAACACTCATCTCGACTCATAATTACTCCTAATTTGTACTCACCTATATTGCATTTGTCTCATTCTCTTTAAAAAGTATGAATCCTGAAATGGCATTCACTAGTTCTAGAACTAAATTCACCTTCTTTCAAGTCTGATGTATAAGAACTAAAACCCTTCTCCTGCTCAGAACATGAGGTAAAAGGAACAAAAAACCTTGTCAACTAAAATGAGGGTACACATTGTATAATATTAGAAACCATGAAAGTAGTCTCCGAAAACAACAGAAAAATCCAACAAAGCTAGGTTGCACCCTAAAACTCTTAGGATTTCAATTCTTAATTAAATGTAAAGAGTTTGTTAATTATCAGAAACAACGAAGTACAGACTCTCAGGAGAAAACGTTTTCGCAAAAAATCAGTTCTGAAGTTGCAGAAGACATGGGTCATATTGAAATATTAAAGAAAAAGTAGTGATATACTCAAGACGAAATGACGGAGAGGATGAAGAACAACTAACCTCAATTTCCATCCTAGACTAACAATAACAGACTGATAAGAAAAGACCTCTGTAATTATAACTGCATTTGAAAAACAAGAATAGTTATAATCACATACCTTGTGAAGAATATTGCTGTTGATATGCAGACGACTTCCTTGGTGTTGCCACACCTACACGCATGGCCCTACTAGAACAATATACGCCATTCATTTCAGAAATAGCCCGTGACCTCTCACTTTCATCACCAAACCTTACAAAACCATAACCTTTTGTACGCCCAGTATTTGCATCAATTACAACTTTGGCACCTTTAACTGATGGATACCTACTGGAAAAAGTTTCTTGCAACAAGGTATCAGTAACATCTGATGCCAAATCTCCAACAAATATTGAACAATCAGACCCAGCATCTGTACGCCTCTCACCCGTGCTAAATGATGCCCAGTTCAGACGGAAGGGCTGTTCCGTGTTTGGCATTGTAGTGCCATTGTAGCTCTGCAGAACTTTCTCAGCTGCAGCCCGTGAAAAGAATTCCACAAATCCATAGCCCTCTGACTGGCCAGTCTGCTTATTGCGGATAACCTTAATGGAGATTACCTGAAAATTTTCAGATTCCAACAGATCAATTGTGATTTCAAGCAAAATCAGGTCCAATCGACCTGGTAAAGATATGGTTAGGAAAAATTGACTAAGAAAAAAAGAAGGCAAATTTCCAATTCGGAGATACATAGAATTCTTTCCACCACTTCTTCCCACTCCCTGAAATTACTCCGCTTCCCGGATGAAAATTTGGAAAATGTAAAATGCCATCATATGAAAAGCTACAAATGAGGTTCACTCAATCAAGAACCTTTCTATTCAATGTTGTCCAACATAAGAATATAAAGAACAAATCATGATGACATTATAAATTTTCTAGTGCTAGTGCCATGTCCATCTAGTAGAGGATTGACTCGCAGGTATTCTACACCCCCACCCCCAACACCGGGATCAGACGTATGACAACAAAGTATTCAAGATTCAAGTACATGCAGACTCTCCCATAAAACCACCTCACTCAACTCCAAGAAGCATAAAATTTATTTCAATTCACGTAAGATCAAGCCTTTTACCTTAAGAGCAGGTTTTTTGAGTGGTTGGGAGACGTGCATAATCATATTATTTCCATATCAGCCAAGAAATGATAAGGTAACTCAACCAATTATAATCAATACGAGATTTTTAATTTGAAAAAAAGGAAAATAAAACAGAACTAAAAGGGAACTAACCTCGCCGGTGTGACCGAAGCAATTATTGAGGTAATTCTCGTCCATCCAATAATGAAGATCACCAACCCAGATCGTTTTGTTCTCTTCGGCGGATCCATGCTGTTGCTGCTGCTGCTGTTGCGTAGGTTGCTGTTGGTGATGGTAAGGCATGTAGTGTTGCGGATAAGCCGGCGGCATCATCTGGTGCTGCATCACCATTGTCGCCGCCGGATACTGCATCGCCATCCATTGTTGTTGCTGCTGGTGATGCTGCTGTGGCTGTTGCTGCTGCTGGTGCTGCGGATCAGCCCCGTTACTTGATTGCATCATTTCGTCTGGTCTTCTAGATTTCCCTCAATATCTCTTATCTCGTTCTCTCCTCCAAAGTCAGAAACCTCTTCCACAGAGAACTAATGATTTGATCAAGAAACTAGGGCACAAATCTTCGACAGAGAAACACAGAAGGGAAAGAAGAGGAGAGAAGAGAGAGAGAACCAGATAGCCTGGCCTGGTGGGGAGCAGAACCAGGGTTGTAAAGAACTATAGGCTCCGTGTACAAAGAGGATTAATAGGAGATGGTGAAAGCTGAGGCAGCCCTCGCAGGATAGGAGATTCGTTTTGAACGGCTATATTGAAACATAAAATCATCCCTCAGCCGTTCGATTTTGATAGACCGGAGATACAGGGCTGCGGTTACGGTCGCTTTCCAGGATCTGGTGCCAGCTACTCTTCTTCTTTCACCCGTCAAAGCTACTTGGTCGCGTTGTCCCTGCATCACCGTATAGAAACATCATTAAGTGAATTTTTTGTATTAACAGGGGTGAAGTTATCGTATTGCCCCTTTAGTGTCTGAGTGCCAGGACAATTAGGGCAAGTGTTTTTTTTTTTTCAAGAGCAGTCTTGTGCCCAGGGCCATGCTCCCCCAGAAGGGATACAGTGGTCATTTCATACCCCTTTATCTGTGGCGCAAGATGTAGCCTCTGCCCAATTACCCTTTGGATCAGAATCTTAAAAATGGATGGAACTGGGTTGTTGTAGCAACTTTAAGATAGAAGATCCCAATCTAACGGTATAAGTAGGGGCTTAAAACTTGAAATTGTTGACTTTGTTTGGAGGTGTGGTGTCGTAAGCATTGAGAGGATGGAATTTTCAACCTTCAAAAAGATTTAAATCAACCTTAGTACAGTGGTCACTCGTTACGACTTACGAGGGACCTCTCTACCTCAGTCTGGATGCACTGTATCGGAAGGTGTTGGAAGTCTGAATTGGACTTTGGAGAAGAAGTGAAGTACCCACAGCGGTGTACAAACAGATGGTGCAAGAGATGATGAAATGGGCAGCACAGAGAATGTATGGTAGTGGCACAAGCAACGAAAGAAGGGGGTTAGGATTATGATGCACCAGAAAGTTTGTTGCCCTACAAAATCATTATCATCATTATCATTGGTCCAACATTCCTTATATTTTTTTTTCACTGAACTTTACAATTTACCACACCTATAGTAAATAGGAATTCATTCACTGTGGGGCTTTAGAGGATCGAGCTCCTCTACGGAGAGGAACTTAGCTGAGAATTGGCGGAGATGATTTTAGATCGAGACATGTCGATCACGACACATGTCATGATCAGATGGGCCAACAGGAGTGTTGCCGATTGAAATGTTGAAAAACACCCAGGGATTTATTTCTCAGTATGATGGCCATTTTCGGTCCTTCGTTCGAATGATCGAATTCTCTATTATGCTCTCAATTCAAACTGTTCCAGTGTTTGCAACACACAGAGAACGAGAGAGAAAGAGAGATTGAAAATAAAAACTCAACACCGGAAATTGAGAAGATTTTGCCATAAAAGATCCCTGAATTTTTTTTAGATTTTAATTGTTCCAATTTTTGGCCGGAGTTGGACGTCTTTTTGGAGTTTAGACTGAGAGATATCTTGAAATGCAAGATTTTCAGGCGATGGGGAGTCAAGCAGGAGGTAGAGTGTTCGAAGTAGACTGGACAGCACGTCCGTTGCCGCCAAATCAAACCCTGAAATGCCCATGTTGCGACTCACTCAACACGAAGTTCTGCTACTACACTTATAATCTCTCTCAACCTCATCATTTTCTGCAAGAATTGTGGTAGGTACTGGACCAAAGGAGGGAGGGAGAAGAAGAAGAAGGGGAAAAAGAAGTTTAAACCCTCGCTTCATCTCCCATTTGATCGTGACACATGTTTCGATCCACATTTCTCGATCTAACATCGTCTCCGCCAAATTAATCTCCGTAGACGAGCTCGATCCAGCTTTGGATGGATGTAGGAGGGTGTTGTTAAGGATGTTAATTGGTTCAGTTTTGGTGTATATGGTGTGATTCGATTCGATTCACATTTATTTGGTTGAAATTAAAATCGCATCATTTACTAAACGGTTGTACTTTTTGGAACCGCAACCGTTTAGTAAATGATTTCGATTCCATGATTTTTAAACAATGTCTGTTTCATGGTTTATTCCATATAGTTTCTAAATGGTTAGCAATCAGTTTGCTAGTTTATTTGCATACTTACTAAAATTTGTTTTTGTTAATAAATCCTTCAATCTTGTATCAAATTAAATGAAGCATCGAACAAGTAAGGATTTAACTACATAACTATATAATATGAGTAAATTATTGAATAGACTGTTGGAGAGCCTCTATGGTCCTTAATTCTTCCCTAAATTAAACCATTATGTTTTGTTAAAACAACCAAATATTTAATTGTTATACCAGTTGATCGGATTAATTTAAACAGTTTAAATGGTTCGGTTTTCATGGTGTCAATTTGGTTTGAAACCAATAGGTTAAACAGTTAAAACCGACTCGACCCATTTAATTAATCGGTCTTAAAATTGAAATCAGAACTGAACCATTTACTAAATGGTTTTGTGGTTTCGGAGTAAACGGCTCGATTTGATTTCGGTAAATGGTTTCGATTTCAAATTCACATCCTTTGGTGTTGCGAAGATAATTCAAGGAAATATTGTAAGGATTTGTAAACCCTAGAATGGTGTAGTGGTGAACCTTCCTCTATAATGTAGGAATTTTTTTTTTCCATTTTTTCACCTTGTTTTTGTGTGGTAATGAGTTCCATCGGTGATTAAAATATTGGCATTTATTGACTAGTTTAATCTGTTATAGAACCAAAACTTAGCCAATATGTGAGAAACCCCTATTTTTGGAAGGACATAATTTTTTGTCTAATTTTGGCATTTGTTTTAAATCTACGTACAAACGATGTGTTGTAATACTTTTGAGATACATAGCTTTTGGGTACCGGCAAATAGAACATTATTCTATAACTTTAATTCCTACAATGATGTACATACCCTACATACCCTCCTTTCTTAATGAAATTTATTTTCTTCATACAAAAAAAAAAATACTGTATCAATGTAATGGTATATATAGGGGTAAATTTTCTAAGAAACTATTTAAATAAAGAAAAATAAAGTAAACCTACCGGAGATGCAAGATGATATATATTGGTATCGGTTTGGTATCAACCCAGACCGATATGGATTTTGATACTAATATTACTATTTAAACAATGGTTCCATTTCTAGAATCTAAATTTTTTAAATTATTTGAGGTATAAGATTTCACTTCTCTTTCTTTTATTTCCCTTACAATTAGAAGGAGCTCTATTTTGTCGATTATAGTGACCCAGGCAAAAATTGAATTGAATGAACATTTTGTAGAATTGCAACACTAAAAGTGATACAGAAGGTTATAGAAAAACAAGAACAAACAATGCACAAAGGTTTATGAGGTTTGGAAAGACTGTCTACGTCCTTGGTGATATAAGATTCTACTTTACTATCAATGGAGAATAAGGTTACGGCGCTCATCCTTACACCTCTCAGTAGTTTTTGCATTACAAAGAAAGAAAAAAACCTCATTGCAAATATATAGCAAAAAACCACCGTTCTGTCCTGTCGAGGCTCGTGCACTAGTACTTCATGGATTAAACTGTGACAGAATACACGACATCGTACACCAACACATTTTCTATCTTAATATTTTTATATAAATGGTATAAAGTTGCATATTGGCCCTTTATCTGTGTGATCACTCTGATCGAGTGGAAGGAAAGAAATGGAATGAGGTACCACAACCACGTTCAAGAAACAACAGATTCTTAGCATAATCATCTAAAGTATTTAAATATCAACTCAATTACAAAATCTAGCAACTAAAGCATAAAAGGATCAAGTTTTTCATCACCCACAATGAAGAGATAATCACTTCATTTAGGGTTTTGGCACTCAGTTGAGAGTTTAAACAATGAGAAAGGTTGTGCAAACTGTAAGATAACAAAATATGGGAGTGAAAATGGTTGTCTTTCTCATTGAGCATTATCCTTATATGTACAATTATATAGTAATGGTTACAAACATAGGGAGACAAAATTACAACAACAACTAACTGCAAAACATGGTTTGCATGAAGTTTCACCCCCTCATTAACCATGTTATGCAGTAGAGAGAGAGAGAGAGTTGGGGGTTGGAGGAGCTCCTATTTTGGGAAGCCTTGATGGCTTGTGTGCCTCAATATGTGCTTACGAAAGAGAACAATTTCATCTTCTCTTTAATTCGGACACGAATAATTGAATGATTGCCCTTGTAATTCTGTACAGGCTCCTCCGTTTAGATGAAAAAACTAAATATGGAAAGTAAGAGTTGAAGAGAAAGTGGGAAAAGAGTTTATTTGATAACCCTCTAACATAGATGACTTACAACTAAAAGGTTTTGACTAAGTTTGGTGGTTTTTGAGTCTCCATCAATTGGCCATTTTATATTCCTTTATTAAACTTGTGCCTCTTGAGTTTTTCATGCAAGTCCTTTTTCCAATGAGTAAGAATAAAAATAAATTTATTTATAATCACAAGGATCGAGTTTTTCTTTCTTTAGTCGACTAAAGAAAAGAACATGTTCCTCTCCCCTGCATGTAATCATCCCACTCCATTTTATACCATCCGTGAGATGTGATCCTTACACCACAAAGGTGGTCTCCATGTTGGGGATCTTTTACCATATTAAACATATGAATAACCCTACAGTATTTAGAATACAAGAATCATAAAAGATATTTAACAATGAGTATAGTCCCTAAACCAATATCAATAAAATACTCCCTTCATATATCATAAAATACATAACCATATAGATTTACCATATCTATAATAATCAATGGGACATCCATGAAATGAACCATAAATGGAAATAGAGAAGTACCTGTGTAAGTTTAGAAGCCCCGTGAGCATAGCTCATGAACGTCTGTCCCATGTGGTTAAACATTACTCCCATGAAAATGACAATGACGAACTACACAAGTGGAGTCCTTCTACTGAGATCTTCTGTAGCCTTTTACTCTAGGGTTTCCTCTCTTTCTATGCACTTGCTCTTATGAGAAAATCGTGCTCTCAAAACCAATAAGGCATTAAGCAATGGCTGCAGGGACCGTCAGTATTCTATTTATAATAGAATCCCTAAAACCTTATTCCATTCTCACAATGGAAAGAGCTAGGAGTTTCCTAATTAGAGTAGTTCTATAACTGCTTGGGTCTAATTGATACTGATGTCTTTCCATTGACACTTGGTCAAATAATCCCAATACTGAACACCACTCAAACAAACTTTGATTAAATCAATAATCTCTACTGTTGAACAATAGTATAAAATACACCTCAATATACGGCATATAACTATTTAATATTACAAATAATAGAAAACTATCACTCTAAATCACCTGAAAACATATATATATATATATATATATATATAAGGAATTGATATCATACTTGTGATCACATGAAATATACATTTCCTTATAGGTCATTTATTGATCTAAAGGTAGTAAACTTTGATATTAATCGACACTTAGACAAATCTCCTACCTTGAAAACCTCACAGGTAGTAAATTTTGATATTAATCGACACTTAGGCAAATCGTCTTTTCTTGAATTAATATCTTACTTTGGCATACTGCCATGGCCAACTGTCATTTCTATAGATTTAGGTTAAATACCCCCATAAATTATAAACTTTGACAAACCACTTGTGGTTAATCACCACTATCATGGATTTATGTTAAATACCACCATAAATCATAAACTTTAGTAAATCGCCTGTGGTAAACCACCACTTCTTTGGACTTAGGCTAAATATCACCATAAATCACAGACTTTGGCTAAATACTGTCATACTTCACAAATTCTGACGAAATATCGTTAATTACCTTGACTTATCGTCAATTACTTTGGCTAAGCACTGCTTAGCAGGCACAACTTTTAAACTTTGATTTTTGTCACCATGATATCTTTGGCTAAATGAGATCATAAAACTCTCACTAACCAAGCATCAAAAATCTCAATAACACCAATGTCAGAAAACATGGTTCTTGAGCACTTTGTCAATAAACTTAGATGACATCACTTTTGGGTAAATATCACATTTACTTTGGGAAACACACAATTAATCTGAATATACCACTTTGGTGGGTTTCACTCATTCTTATCATGTTTTTCACATTAAAAATGAATATATGTACAGAAGTGTGTGCTTTAATGTGTTTATTACACAACCAGGGACAACACAAACAAATGAAACATAAATGTACATAAATAATTCAGATAACGGAATTTAAGATAAAATCAATTCAAAATTACTCCAAAGTCATCATAAATTTAATAAGGCAACAAAATTGTTTCTATTTCCCTTCGATTGTGCTTTGATAAACAACAATACCTGTTTGGGTTTCCTGAAAGCTAAAACCAGATCAAATAACCCTAAAAATCTCAGGTATGAAACATACGCACCAAATAATCGGGCTACAAATTTTAATATGTACATCTAGCAGATAAACTACACAATAAATGTACATCTAGCAGATAAAACACACAAGAGTCACAAGCGTAACTACATTTCTATCATTTTGGTTAAGAATGCACTAGTCCTCTTGTAAATCCAAATTTACTGTGAAAATACAATTACTTTTATCACATATGGAATTAGAAACCTCTAAGTTATAGTCATTTCTATACATGTATTTTATTTAACTTAGGTGACATCACCTTTGGACAAATGTCAAAAACTTGTTACGCTTGGAAAACCTACGAAATAATAGGATGTGCCACTTTAGTGGATTCCACCCAATCCTTTCATAGCTTTCTAGAAATATACTATACAACATAAAATGTGCGAAAGCTCACTCCCAGTTTAATTCTAATATATTTATTCATCATAGGGTGTTTCAAACAAAACATACAAGTACAAAATGACATGAATATGAATTTACTATATATTTCAGCCATAAATAAATCTTCAATCTCATGATAATAATAAATCAATGCAAAACTCAAAATAGTTCTTTTGAATGAAAAACAATATAGTACATTGAGTTTATTTTCCCACTAGCAATCTAGTATACTGACCTTCTACTAGTAACATCCTCCCACTAGTTACCTAATATATCGAATTTGTCCTTCCACTGGTCGAGCCATATAAAATAGCTTAAGATCTATATTCTATCCTCCCACTTGGTTCGACCAGTCATAAATTAATCCATTTATTGGAGAACACAATTCGTTAAATGTGACATACATATAAACTTGTTCATATAAGCCCAAAAACAAAAGAAAACCAAACATTTATCAATTAATGTTCATAAATAGGTTTTTAAATAACAATGACAGTGTTTGAGAACTTGGTATTAGATTGAACAAAATTGATACTAATCCAACCCAACCAATCCGAATTGATCCAATCGGAATACAAAAATAACACATTAAATAAATCTATAACTTATGGTCATACTCGTGAAAACCCTCATCCACCCTATTTTCATTGATCAACTATCCAATACATTTTAGGGCAAAAATCTTTACTTTAAAAGCATAATACCAAACTATTGATTTGGTTTTTCTAGTATAGAAAACTAAGTATTTGAGGCATATGTAGACCTCTATTCTCAAGCCACTTTTAAAGACATTCAGTTTAATGGTTCAACCCAAGGAAGAATAATCCATTCAATATTTAATTAATGCATGTAACATCAATAAAAGTAAAACCAATATTACATCACTAACCATTACATAACCAGAGTGTCAACTGAACTACATTCTCAAAAACTACAATGACCGTGGGAGCTCTGCAACTTTAAAAATTACTGTCACTTTTGAATAAATAAAAACTTTTAGGTTAAAGTTTGCCTAGAGTACACTTGTATTTATGCTTATCTTTGCCTTTGGGCAAGTATTATCTAATTCCTGTCAATAATTTTTTATGTCTTTGAAAATAAGAAAAACCTTTGAGTTGTAAATCTATTGCAGTAATCTTAGATTTTACCACTTTGGTAGGTTCCATCATTTCCACTGTAATAGCTTACAACTGCACCTGATGGCTTAAATTTGAGGGTTATTTAAACATTAACTAAATATCATTTTCTATGTAAAAGAACAAGCATATAATTATTAATAAAATAAATATTACAATACTCAATTATCAATTACTTCAAGAGTGTCAATCGGAACTATATTCCTGACCTTTGGGTCTGAAACATACTGGTCCACTCAAGTTTCTGCTATTACTGCGAGACTTATTCTAACTTAAAAAAAAATACTATCATCTTTGGATGGATATCATCTTTTAGGTTTAAAATTTTCTATTATGTTTTTCACTTATTTTAACTTTAACTTCTCTTTGATAATGTTACTTTTGGGTAAACATTAGCAACCTTGCTACCAACCATTATTCTCTGTCTTTTCAAACAAAGAAGACTTTTGATTTGTATTCTATTACAATAAGGTTGAACTTTACCACTTTGGTGGATTCCATTCAATCTTACTCCAATAGTCTACAAATTTATTCTGATAGCTAAAAGTGGGATTGTTTAAGTATGAATAAAAAAAATATTCATAAACAAAAGCATGAACTATCATTACCAATAATAAACAAGTTCATATTCTGATATGCAAGTAATGTATGAGTTGGTTTTCTTTTATTTATTCCAATTAATAGGAAAATCATAAAGAATCATAAAACACTCATACTTGTAACTTATACAAAACAGACCACACAAGTTGACCAAAACTAGGCTTATAATATATCAAAACGAAGAGTACGAAAAACTGAACTCAACGCAAAAAATCAGGGTGAAAAATTCTTCACCGTTTGCCTGTACGAGCCATTTAAAGTTGTAAAAAAAAAAATATCAAAATCAATCTGGTTTGCCCAAACCAACTGGTTCGGCCAAGTGATCTAATCCGGTTCGAACATATTAGTTTCGAGTCAAAATTTGGGTCTTCGAGTTAGAAATCCATGTCAAACCCTGGGTCTTTGGGTCGAGTGGTCAACGACCCGATTAACCTTTGACTGAGTCAAACAGGGTTGGCCAAGAGTTAACCCACTACACATCTGGGTTAACTCGGAAATCCTACCGAGTTTTTGAGTTAACCGGGAGATAACTCGCCACCGTAGTTTTTTTTTAATTAAAAAAATTTTCTCTCTCCTCTAGCAGTCGATTTTTGGTAGTGCATGTCAGCATGTTCGGAGGTTTTCGATGAAGTGTGGTATACCGTCGCGACCGTCTTCTCGTCTTCTACAACTTTCGTGGAGAAAGTTTTTCGATTTGAAACCTTTTAAGTGATGGTAAAATTAGGATTTTCATGATTTGAGACCCAAATCTTATACAAAATTAATTCCTTTGATTTTTTTTTATTCTAACACTATAAGGCTTGGCTCTGATATCAATTGTTGGGGATCATTTACCATATTAAACATATGAATAACCCTATAATATTTAGAATACAAGAATCATAAAAGATATTTAACCATGAGTATAATCCCTAAACCAAGATCAATAAAGTACTCATATATCTTAAAATACATAACCATATAGATTTATCATATCTATAATAATCAATGGGACATCCATGATATGAATCATAAATGAGAATAGAGAAGTACATGTGTAAGTTTAGCTATGAACATCTGTCCCATGTGATTAAACATTACTCCCATGAAGATGACAATGACGAACTACGCAAGTTGAGTCCTTCTACTGAGATCTTCTGCAGCCTCTTACTCTAGGGTTTCCTCTCTTTCTATGCACTTACTCTTGTGAGAAAGTCGTGCTCTCAAAACCAATAATGCATTAAGTAATGGCTGCAGGGACCGTCAGCATTCTATTTATAATAGAATCCCTAAAATCCTATTACACTCTCACAATGGAAAGAGCTAGGAGTTTCCTAATTATAGTGGTTCTATAACTGTTTGGGCCTAATGGATCAATCGGTATCAATTAAGCTCACTTAAAAGTTATAATACTCCACCCTCATGAATAGTCTGAGATGAGGTGGAGTGGTTACCCACAGGGAATGGGATCCAAACTCGAATGAAAATTGACTGACTACGACGGATTCAAATGTGTGTGAGAGGTGTCATAAGGGTATTTTGTGGAATATAGTAAAACCCTATAAGGGTTTGTGAACCATAGGGTGGAATGGTGAATATTCTAGTTTGATAGAGGAAAACTTTTTCCTAATTAAAATAAAGGATCGAGTTTTCTTAAGGTCAAGATTCACTTTGGCCCATCGTGACGACGTACAATAGGGGGAGAGATGGGGGCCACATCTGCATGGATCATCTGGTCGTTTGGCCACCAGTGAAGGAAAACTTTATCCTAAAATGAAAACCAAAAATAGCTTCAAGTTTGACATTGATGTGGACATATTTTTGCAGATCCAGGTTCTATGGATTTGTATAAGTGTTGGCAACATTAATATTGGTTTCATAGAAGAAAACATGTCAATGAATCCTTTCACAAAGGAAGAAAGAGGAAAAAACATTGCAGGAGTGATAATGTTTCTAAATATAGATATCAGATTGATTATATTGGTCATATCGTATCATTAGCAATCGAAACCAATATTAATACCTTGACCAATCTAAATTTATTACTAATATCATTTCAAGGGATCAAAATCGTAAAAAAATTATAGTTCATTTTTTTTTGAAGAATAAGGACAAAAGTCACCGATTCGTTACATCCATACCAATTCGTATCAATTTGTATCAGATCGATATCGGCTGAGACTGACCCCCAATCTCTAATCGATCTAGATTGGTTATCCGGATCATTTCAGGGGTAAAATAGTAAAAAATCGATATTAGATCAATATCGGTATCGACAGACCGATACCTCTGCCAATACTGATACCGTCCCCAAAATCCTTGCTTGGGAGTGATAGCTCCTACTTTCTTTTATTTTTTGGTGGAAGATAGCTCCTACTTACTTATCCTTCTACCAGAAAGCAATTCTCGAGTTTGGAACTTGGTGATCTTCTAATTGTTTTATGATGAGGAATCTGGACATTTAATAAGTGCACATGCAAGTTTGGGACCGTAGTTCATAGATGTAAATATCATGGTTTTTTACTAAAATTAATCTTTTTTAAATCACCACAAATGTGATAAAGCAGGGGGCATTAATTTGTCTCGACGAGCCTGCCCTGAGCCCGACAGGGCATTGGTTAGGCTTTGGAGGCCACAGACGAGTTATGGTTGAGATATCCAAGGGTAGAGCCAGGCTAGGGCCGGCCCCGTAAATATAATTATTAGGGGGCCCGATAATGAACGTATATATCAGCAGTCATTGCCAATGAGAGGCACATGAGCATCTTCAATGTGGGATAATACGTGGGATAATACGATCTTATACATGATGTTTGATCATGTTTTCTCTTCTATATATAATATATATAATTACACATAATAATATCAAACCTATGAAAAAAAAAAAAGAAAGAAAAAGGGCTAGCCAACCTTTCATAAGCTTAAAATAACAGAAGTAGGGATTAACAAGGTCTGACACAAAGATTTTATCCATTGAGACAGCCAAAGACATTGGTTAGAGAAAACCTTGTGTTTATAGAGACATAGCTATTGTGATGCAAACTTTTTTTTTTTTTTTTTTGGGTATAAGTCAAGAGTGTGTTACTCACATAATGAGTGGAGTATAAAGTGAGTAGGTAACAGCGTGACAACTTTTTCTTTGTTAAGGGATGAAGGAAAAGGAAACAAATAGTTATAGTTCTTCCTATATTTGTCACAATGAGGTGAGAATGCAATAGACTTATGCATCCATCTATTTTGGGGAGTTACTTTATCATGCAAGAGAGATTATTGTAAGGTTAAGGGTTTTTTTTGACACCCTCATATTGATTCGGGCAAAGGAGGAAGCTCATTTTCGAATCTTCAAATAGAGGGGGCAATATGTAAGACATTTCACAGTCCTAGGGAATGGTGAACTGTGTTTCAGGTGTAAAAGTACTCCGCACAATTTGCAGAAACTTTTTCCTTTCTTGTTATTAATGTGTTGGCAGTGACAAAGATGAGTAGTATTCTCATTATTTATTGTAGTGGAAGATTTACTTGGAGTAGGTCTAGTAGTTTTTCCTTTTCATCTTTGAAGATTTATTGGTAGGTTAGGCCATGGTTGAGGCCTCGAGTTGGGCCCAGCCTGACTTATTTTAGGTTACACTATAAATTCTACTTGTATATAATGTGCTTGAAAATTTGTTGAGTATATTTAATATGAGATAAATGGATTTGTGTAGCTTTTTTCTTTAAATAGTTAGTTGAGTTGACTTAAGATGAGGATAATTCTAACTATGAATTGAAGGTGTTAGGGTCAGCCCAGCTATGTATGGAAAAAAGATAGGGTCAGGGTCAATTTCTAAAAAAAAAAAAGAAAAAAAAGAAAAAAAAAAGGGGGTCAAGGTCAATCAGGCCAACCTGGCCGGGCTTGAATGGGCTGAGCCCAAGAAGATTGGGCCTCGGATGAGGTTTATAGGCCATGAATTAGGGCCATTGCAAGCATGGACTATGCTAAGTGATCCAAGATTGGTCTAGGGTTTTAAAAAACCAGCTCAATTTGGCCTTGTAGCCGGCCCAATCTGCAAGGCTTTGTGAGTTTAGAGTTGAGAGAAGTATTTGCATGATATCAAACACATTTTTTAAGTTTCAGAAATACTCCTTAATAATAGAAACAAAAAGAATATTGACTCAGAATATTATCTTGGAATAGAAACGTTAACCTTTACCATTTCAAGCATCCTCTCAAAAGTTCAAGTATTTGTGTGTACCCACTTCATTTTTTTTCTTTTAAGGGAAATGACTGGACACACTGCTGGGGTATACAACCTCTTTCTCTCCTTTGGAAAATGACCACAACACCCTTTCCGTTCTAGTCCTCCATTGGTTAAACCGTTAACTCCAAGAAAGGTGTGTCCAACCCTCCTCTTTTTTTTTTTTTTTTTTTTTTCTTTTTTCTTATTATATTTTATTTTTCCACTTGGCTAACTCTACATAGAGTGAAACTTGATCTGTAGGCAGAAGACCTAGGTGCATGTCAACTCATCCTATACAATTGCATAGGCTAGCCTTTTTTAAAAATGTAAATCTTTGCCCTCATGCAATCTCCACGATGCCCATGTAGAGAGAGAGAGAGAGAGAGAGAGAGAGAGAGAGAGAGAGAGAGAGAGAGAGAGAGAGAGAGAGAGAGAGTACGCCCATGTAAATCTTGCAAGCCACATGGGCCAGGATAGATCGAGGCATGTGAAATATGAAACCTCGTGGACACGAAAGGGTAAAGAAGCCCATTTGTTCCCCTTGCGTTTTATAGTTTGTCATTTTTTCTTTTTTTTGCAGCATGGGCCTAAGAAATAATAAAATCATGTATTTTTCATATTTATCCTTTAAAATTGATTTTGTTGTAAATGAATCAGTTTCTTTCCGCACATCACCATCGATATCTTATATTTTGATTAGCATAGGGGTTATTTTTGATTCTACACAATAAGGGGTGAGAGTTAATGATAATACAAGTATTTAATCATAAGATCACATCACTAGTAGTAAAAGGATTCTTCCTTCTCCATGGGTGAAGGAAAACTTAATTTTTTTTTTAACTATAATTTTAATTTTATTTCTGTTTATTTATTTATTTATTTTTTGACTTATAACAATAGTCTATGACGCTCATTTCATTTTTAATACTTTTATTAAGAGAGAAGTTTCCCCACAATGCCAATGTGGAGTGAGGGTGGGGATCTTTGATAGCATAATGATGACAACGCAAAGAATAATATCATCCACATGGGCTCACATGTTCGAAGAAAGAACGAGAAAGTGATAGAAATCAATGTGAAGGCATATGATATATTATCTGATTGGAAAACATTTTACCTTTTATTAATAATGAAATTTCGGATCTTACTAATCCAAACCATGTCCTCTTTACGCAACGATCATAACAACCACATCATTTGTTCACATGGAACAAAAGGTGGGTCATGGAAATGAGTTTTTCCCCATGGTAGTTAATAGTTAACACCCAAATTGAAAGTGAGCCCATCTCAAAAAGCCTCAAGGGTCCAGCTTGGCTGCCATGTCATTGACTAAATATCTTTATACGAGCTTCCATCTCAGTGTTTACTATAAGTCAAACCTGAATGCGTGACCGTGACGTGTGCTCACACATGCATGTACAGTGATGCGAAGGAAGTGGATATCACGTGATGGGCTGGGAGCCAACTATAAGTAACATGGGTTGGGCCATTTTGGGCCTAATTTTCTTTCCAAGATCTTGGGCCCTAACTTAGCTCATCTACTTAGGAGAGCTTTTGGGATGGGCTGAACTCAATGGCCCACGAATAACAAAATTCATGGGCTTATATATTCCGATCCAAACACTGAATTGTGATTATCGTATTCTGGGCCTCTCGGCATACTTAAGTGTTAAAGGTCCATGAACTGCAATGGTCAGAGAGAGAATGATTACTAATTCAATAAGGAATGTGACAGTGGCTTTGTAACTTTGGTTGGTCATTATACAAATTCCAATTCACATGATTAATTCCATAAAAAAAAGAAAAAAAAGAAAAAGAAATAAAGTAAAAAATTACATGATTAATAAGCCAAAATATCTCTCTCTCTCTCTCTCTCTCTCTCTCTCTCTCTACTGAAATTCCAAAAAAGTGCAAGCCGTCCACAGAGTCTTCACCCTTTGCCGGCCAGTCGGTTCTCTCCACCATAAAGCATGCTGTTTCCGTCAATGTCGGCCACCAATTATCATCTCACAAATTAGGGTTTCATAAAACCCAAAAATACTTTCTAATGTATTCACAAGAGGGAGAGAGAAAAGAGAAAAACGAAGAGAGGGTGAGACCTTTTTATTTTGAAGTGGAAGAGAATATTAAGAAAAAAAAGTTCTCTGAACCGACCACGGGGGGTCTCTCCTCACATGAATGACCTCTATGCGCTTATATTGAAATCATTTTGTTGCTTCTTAGTGGTGAGTTCACCTATGCCACTTGCTGTGAGAACCTTATCCCCAAACCAAAATACTTAAAAGGAGGACTACAGATTTATGTACATGCAACTGTCAAAAGACATTGTTTGCTCCCATTCACCCACTGTTGACTTCCTAACCTTGACACTCAATGTAGGATCCCTCTATGAACAAATCCCACTAAAGACTTTTTGAGTCACACAGAATATTCTTCACAATCAAGTCCTCTTTGAATAACTAGTAAGTACAATAGCTTCTCTAAGCCTTTAAATCATGATTCCTTCATAGGCTCTCATTAAGGAAATTTAGTAAGGGTGATAATTTGGAACTGACCTGTTTTGTTATTAAATGGGACAATTCTAGGAGTTGAATTTGAGATCGATTAGTAAATGGGGTTGGACAATATGGTTTTGAGACAAATTTCAAAATAGATCCACAAATTTTAAGGATTTGGCTGGAATTAGAATCGCTACTGTTTGTTTAAGATGCATATTAACTTATATAGAGTCAGTTATTATATAAGGGTTATGTCATATCACAAAGAGACACTTATATTTGAGTGTTTGAGACTTTGAGTGCCCAAGACTGTTAAGGAATTAAATTCAAATCGTCTCATTATCATGCTATGACGTGATTTAGTTGAGAAGTGTTGATCCCCTCTGCTGATGGCAAATGCCAAAGGTTGAGGTGGTGACCAATAGATATATATATTTTTCAGACCCTTCTCTTCTCTGCTGATGACAATGCCAAAGATGGAAAAGATGTTTATTGATGTTTTTGATGTTCTTTACCTTAAATGGGCTCAACAAAGAACCATCCTGATTACCCAGACGTTTGACACCCTTAAAGGAAAGACCTAAAAAATTTCACTAAATGTGCGGTCCCATAGCTAGGCTATGACCAAGAGTAGTTGGTCTTTTACTACATCCACCCTATTGCATGAAGGTCTTCTTGTTCTTAGATTTTAATATTAACATGATTAAAGAAAGGTAATTGAATGGAATCCAGTGATGAGACAGAAAGACATTAGCTAGCTTCAATATTGAAGGAAATAAAAAGCCCACTTGGCCATGATTACACAACCATGAGCTCACATCCTAGCCTGACCTTTTAGTATACTACAAAATAGCGTCCCCCAGGTTGCACTCCACACGCTCCACAGGCTCTTAGTGGGAATTCATATTATATGCTGAACAGATTCCAAATTCCAGTTGTAAGGAGGCTGTTTGAATCTACAATCTAATAATTACTGAAAGCTTCAACGGAGCACAAGCCATCAAGAAAAGCTATGTCAACATGGAAATCTTTTGGCCGACCCATTGGGATTTGTCTGGGACCTGTTGGGGAGCAAACAATCCCCAAAAATGGAGGAGAGTATCTGGGGGAACCCCCGCCCAAAAAAAAAAAACCTTTTAAGAAGCCCAGAATCATTATTTTTTGGTAATCAGATCATTAACTTTATAGACTTTTGTGTTTGATGGATTAAAATATATACAAAATTATGGGACTCTAGTGGTGGGTTTTGAATTTGCTTACGTTTGGTTCTTATTTTAACTAAACTTAACAGCCACTACCACAATAAAGGTGGGAGCAAAAGGCAGTCCAAGCCACTTTTGGGTCTCATCTTAATTATTTCCTAGAATTGAAGTTTTAGATACCATTGAATTTAGTGGTTAATGGGGTTTAAGCAGTACAGAGACTTGGTCTCTCTCTCATTCCTTTTTTTTCATTGTTGACTTCACCTTTGTTAAGATATTTTTGGAATTTTTTTTGGCTAAAAATAATTATGTTTCATTGTATTGATTGTGATTTGCAAATGCTTAAAACTATGATTAATGAATGATGACGAGTCGAAAACGTCATGAATTTGCTTTAAACTATTTTTTAATATACAATGACAAGTTAATTACATCATGAATTTCCCCAAATAAGTAGGTCTGTATTGCAAATATAATTTATTGTCAAAATTTATTGGATATGTTGTCCACATCATTATTTAGTTATGTTTTAAATTTAAAAAGTAGCTTACTTAGGTATTTTTCATCTAATTAGCATATGTCTTAGTTGAGTTGAGTTTTGGTTATGTAGAAAATTCCTTGTTTATTCAGTGGTCAACTGTCAAAGAATCTTTTCCACATGGAAAGGAAAAAAAAAAAAAAAAAAACTGAAGGGATGTTTTCACACAATAGGTTTGTAGAAATCATTTTTCTGTAATATTTACTAAAATCGAAAAATAAGAAAGAAACTGCTTTGTAGTAGTTTAGGGGGGGGGTGTTAACATTCAACTAAAAAGCTCAAACTACCATAGGTGACGGGACTCACAAGTGTATGAGCAGATGGAATGAAGGCCTTGAAGGCAAACAATGTAGGACTATACTCCCAACACCCCCCACGTGTAGGCAGGATGGAACCATGTACACATGCACAGGTGAACTGAGGTACTGAGGTAGGTTTGGAGAAAACCCACTTTGATATCATGTATGTATATATACAATTCTAAAGCTCTAAATTCTTTGGATCCAAGTGACGCTTGATTTGAACAAAAAATCCCAGTGGCCCTGTTTAGTTGCAAGGGAAATTAAAAGGGAGGGAAGTGAAAAATTTTAATCCTAAAAAGGAAACTTTGGTAATCATTAATATTCAACATAACAATGTAAACTACTAAATTTCTTTCCATATTTAGTAATGTTGTTTTTCAGATGTAATATTTAATTTACTTTTACGAATTCATGGGATTTAGATACAAAGTAAATTGAATTTTTATAACCAAATATGAAATGATTTGAATTTATTAATATAATCACGATAATGGTTACAGAAGTTTTATTTTAAGATTCAAGAATTTCCCTTTCCTTCCATATTTTGAATGGGTTACACTCTTCCAATATCCTGAACTGTGTTTTGGCTTAAATCTCTCCCTCACATTTGAGAGATTTTATGTTCTTCATTGCAAGTTAAGACTATAACTCTATACAAATCTAAAATGACTTTTATTATAATCTTTCAATAGCAAGTACAACTTGAAAAACTGTCCCTTTAACACTAAAATTATGATACACATATTCAACAAAGCACAAAATATACAAGACACCAGAGAAGGAGGAAGGGAGGGGGAGGGGGAGGGGCAATGCCAAATTAGGCAACCCCTAAGGTCCCCTAATTACTTATTAATAAGAAGGTAGGACTCATTGATTAGTCTATTTTGAAGCATCAACCAATATACAAAGGAGATGGTTTCATTGTTCTTGATTACTAGTAATGGAGTCTGATCAGTTCTGAAGGGAATTGCCAACACCCGGACTGTGACCTGGATCTGTGGGACGGAAGTCATCAGTCTCCACCATACTTCTACCCTCGTAGGGGAAGCTGGTAGAATCAGGTTCACCATCACCACCACCTTCAGCCGTTGCTTTCAAGATGTTCTTTCCATGCACCAGGAAGCATTTCCAGCAGTAGTTATCAATATTTCCAGTCTTTAAACGCCTTCCTTCAACAGAGAGAATTTCATTGGAGAACATTAATACAAGAAGAAAAACACAAGTAGCCATGATCTTGGTCTTTGCCATAATGAGAAAAGTACAGAAAATATGAGAGAGAGAGAGAGAGAGAGAGAGAGAGAGAGAGAGAGAGAGAGAGAGAGAGACTTGCATCTTCTTCCCATTTCTCCGTCGGTATTTATAGTGTTGAGGAAGAGGAATATTAATAATGAGGGTCCAAAGCATTTGGAAGATTCCTTAAAAATAAGAAATAAATATTAAATAATGAAATAAAAAAGAAGGAATATTTTGTTAGGTATTGTAACAGTCCTAGAATACCTTTGGTGACAGATATATGACATTAGTGGATATAAGGACCCTGCCATGGCTGATTTGCCCAATCCCTCTACTAAGTCTCCAAAGAAAGAGGGAGTTATGGGGGAAGGGGGTGGGAAGAGCCAGCATGTACTAAGATAGTATCAAAATGTAGCAGAAACCTCTGCAAATTACTATATTACCTTCCACCCCACGGCCCACACACATTTCCTACCTTCCGATTTCTTTTCTTGGTAAAGGACAAGATATAATCACAACTAAATAATAATGGCGCTAATAAAGGCATGATTAAGAATACAAAACAATAAAAAGGTAGGAGGCAGTTTCCCCACATAGATGGTGAATGGAGAATACCTTGCCTAGGGCTGCAAGTTTGGCCTGGAGAGCCCAATTCCACCGTGAGCCCGATAGGGCCTAGGCTTTTCAGCTAGTGGGTTGGGTTGGTTAGGGTTGAGATTTCTAGGGCTAGGGTAGGGTCGGGTTTTGTCTGGGCTGAGCTCGGTCCGATTTGGCCTTCTATATTATATGCAATATATAGTTGGGGAAAAGAAGCTTGAAGGCAGCATGTTGCCCTTTGCCAACACACAGAAGGGGTGAAATGACAGCCCCACCCCTCATAAAAGGTGTGACTCCTGCCCCTTATTGATGTTTTTGTGCATACTCTCATTGGCCCTGCACTAGCATAGGGCTTGCAACGCCTTTCACGAAACTCTCCCTATATATAATTATAGATAATAATCTCATACATTTGTTAAAAAAAATTGGGCTAGCCCAATCTAGCCTAGACCTAAAATGACAAAAATAGACTCTACTGAGCCTAGCACCGTCCAATTAGGGTCAATCAGGAGTGGGCTAGGTTCGGTTGAGCCTGGTAAGGCTAGTGATGTGGTATCCAACCCGACCTAGCTAGGGCTAGATTGAGCCTGATTTGAGGGAAGGGAGTCTATTGGGATGGGGTTTTTAAAAAATCTGGTCCAGCCGGTCCGGTTGCACCCCCTAGCCCATGAGTTTTTGTTTCTTGGGGTGGGTATCGGAAAGAGTGGGGATGACATTATCAGAACACCTACATGGGTGGGTGAACCCTACTTCATGATTGGAGAAAAACTTTCTCCAAAAAGGAGAGCATTATCGTTGGAATCCATTCACTGCCTGTATCTTGGTGGAATATGCTGCAATCTATAGATTTTATTTTAATAAAGAATTGGACTGAGTTTCCCTAAGCCCAAAGTGAATGGGAATCCATTCACTGAGTGGAATTAGGGCCACTCGGGGGGGGGGGGGGATGTGGGATCTCTGACCCTTGGATTACACTGTGAACTTCATCACATAGTCCATGGAAACTTCTTCCATAAAATTTTACTTCCTTTTTTCCTAGAAAAAATAATTTCATGAAAGTGAATGAATGTAGGCTTTGAGTTTATTGCGAGTAATCCTACATCGGTTAAATTTGGAACCTCGGGTATCTTCATATAATGGTTGAGCCCCTTCAGTTAATCGTTCAAGCTTTTTGGATGGAATCTAACATGGTATCAAAGCCAAATCCATTTATTATCTTCCTTAAGATATGCATTCCCATATATCTCAAATCTACACATGATCAAAGCGGTCAGAAGTGTTGAGATGTTGAGTGTCATAGGACGTAGTCTCACATTAGTTATTTGAGACCTTAGGTGTATCTTAATATACCCTAGAACCATCTCTTCCTAATACCTTGAAGTTTTGGGTTAAACCCCTACATGGTATTTCATATGTTATCTTACTTTATTTATCATCCAGCCCTCTCAATTAAGAATTGCATCATACTAAATTAAGTAACTTAGTCCTTTCTAAAGTTAGCATGCCCCTTGAAGTTTTTTTTTTCCCCTGTCCCAACTCCCATGAAGTAGTTGCCTCTTGACCTTTCAATGAATCAAGGGTTGTTTTAGGGTCTAAATTTAATGAAACTAGGACAACAAATGAGTTGGAACAACAATGGGGCTCCACCATGCTGCAGGCATGCACATTCCCACTAGTCTTACCTAAACGATTTATTACTTTTTTGGAGTGTCCTTCTCTCCTTTCTGCCTTTTATTTAGGGGAGACCAAGAAGACCAAGATTTATTTAGGGGAGACCTGAAAGCCAGCAGATATATTAGCCGCAAAAGCATTCTTAATTTCTATTTAGGGACAGAATTAAGAATAGAAGATACACTTCCCATACATTAGGGAATAGATTAAGTGTGTATTAAACAAAATTAAAATTTAAGATACGTAGTATCTAGCCCCCTTGGCCTAGTTTTACTAGGCTTATTTTTTCTTATTAAATATGATTTATTTAACAAATTTTCATTTTAATGAAATAGGCTTTGTTAAAATTTCCTAAAATTATTTATTTTGTAATCATTTAGAAGTGGCCTCCTCTAATTTGGGACCACCATTGATTAGAGTTAATTTGGAATAATTAATCATACTGGTGGGATCCTGAGAAGTGGTCTCCTCTCATTTCGGACCATCATTGATTACAGTTAAATTGGAATTAATAAATTGGTGGTCTTGATCCCTGGCACTTATTCTAATCCAACAATCATGGGGGATTGAGGGGAACACTGTTCGATGATTAGAAGTTTTTTGAAGAAGGTATATTTTGTAGACTTCCTAAGCCAGTTCGTGGGTCAAATAATTCAGGCCCAAATAGCTAGTATAAGCCCATCTTGGCCTTTAATGAACACCATGGGCCAAGGAAACCAATCACCTTAAACTAGTACGTGGGTTTGGTAACACAGAAAAGATTTTGGGCTTGTTGTACGTATCCATTTGACATTACCAGTGCCTACCTCAAATCTCGACTGAGTTTTGAGGATGGATCGGTGGCACATTTGTTGTGGCAGGGTTGGTGGGTTTGAGTCCAAATTTGCTCTTATAAAAAAAAAAAACCTTCATAAAAAGGTAAAATTTTTAAGGTTTTTAAACAGTTGAAAATAGAAGAAAACAAATTATTATCTTGGGCCAAACAATCGAAATAGCGCCTCAATTTTGAGGTGTTAATTACAAATAAAGGAAATAAATGCTCCTTGGTCATGTGACCTTTGTGTCTAGACATAAAGGGAGGCGAATGCCCATACCCTTGTGGAACCCGAAAAACTCATTCCTTGTTGATACTCATGTGTGCCTTCTCATTGGCCCCACTTTGGTACAAGGTCCAAGTGATTAGAGAGTGTTCCTTTTTTCTTACACACAATATCTTCTTCCCACCTAATGGTTTTGTTTAGCTTACTTAATTGGCTAAGTGATGATTTAGATCGAAAATGGGTATGTGGTATTAAGGCTTGGCAATAGTGGGACAAGAATTTAAGGGCATTTATATAAATCCATGAATGTAGGTGAGGCTGTCTATTGCTTCATAGGTGAGAAAAAAAGGGACTAATATTGACGACAACAAACTAAAATTCTAGGATTTTTTTAGTTGTATGATCTTTGAATAGTATATGACTCAATAAAAAAAAAAAAGGACTTGATGAGTTTCAAATTAATTGAATAATAACAGTGAGTCAATGGAAATTCAGACCGACTCAAACATGATCTGGTTATTTCTTAAACTTGGGCGAATCTTTATGACTCCTAACCAAGTTTCATGTTTTTTTAACTCAACTAGAGTGGCTCGTTCGAGGAAAAAGAAGAAAAAAAGAAAAAAAAAAAAAAACTAGACCTCATCAAGTTTTAAAACTAAGATTTTTTTTTTTTTACTCTTTGTATATGGAAACGAATCAAACGATAGTACCTCTTCACCAGTCTCAAGCAGGGTGACTGCTCAAGAGTCAAGACAAGAAAGATGCATTGAAAGCCAATGAGCCAAAGGGA
The DNA here is from genome assembly GCF_013358625.1 of Macadamia integrifolia. Classification (NCBI taxonomy): domain Eukaryota; kingdom Viridiplantae; phylum Streptophyta; class Magnoliopsida; order Proteales; family Proteaceae; genus Macadamia; species Macadamia integrifolia. The sequence goes on from NC_056559.1 coordinate 8,696,640, forward strand.
AGCAGTGATGAACACAAAAAAGTATCATATCCCATGAATTGGGGTAGCTTTGTTTCTCCACCTCGTAAGGCTATAGTCTGCTAGGCTGTTCAATATGGCCCAATCTATATTAAAAATGAAGGCCGAGGGAGCAAAGGAGTACAGTGCCAGAATGATCGACCACCCTACTGTTGTCTTCACTCATTTGAAGTATTCATGCATTTCTAAGATGTGTTATAAATTTCTAAAGGTTTTCTCTCCACCACAGAAGAATATCCCACTTCTTGAATGAAGAATATCCTACTTAAACCTAGTAGACTTCGCCTTATTACCTCTTTTGCCAATTAGCATTAATTATGTCGCACATGGTGCACATATTAGAGAGAGAGAGAGAGAGAGAGAGAGAGAGAGAGAGAGAGAGAGAGAGAGAGAGAGAGAGAGAGAGAGCTAACTTTTTTGGGTCAAATGGTACTATGGGCTATTTAATTAGTACTTTAGATTCGCAAATAAGCATAAAATTCAGTTCACAATTGGCCAGAGGTTAGTGTTACTATCCAATGAATGACAACCATTGAATCCTTTTTCTAATAGAGAAAGAATACCAAAATTACAACCCATGCTACATATGATATTATAGATTAATGAATAGGGTTTTGTAATGTGTAACCAACTACAACCATAACCTAATTGTCTCCAACATATTGTAATTTTTTTTATTATTCTTATTTATTTTTATTTTTTTAATTTTATTTTATATTTTAAGGATGCGCAGAGATGATACTGCACAACTAACTAAAAAGTTAAATTCATACAATATATGTCTTTTGTCTTATTCCGCCCAATCTAATGATTTACAATATATATATATATATATATACACAAATGATACTTATTATCAACTTGAAAAAAGTTTTCTTCATATTTGGTGTTGATTTTCATGTGAGCATATCTTTCGTTTTTCTGCCATCTGGAAGAATGATGTGGTAATTCTGAATGTTGGATATTTAAGGCATGATGTGGATTGATCACATTTTGAATTTAAGATCTAAGATTTATGCAGCAAACCATCCTATGTATATGACCAACCAAAATGTTCAGTTTTTTTTTCCCCCTTGAACTATGGGTGGTCTGTAATTTGACCAACCAAACTTTGTAAAGTAGACTCAACTAGGTTTTGGCTACATCGACCATGGTTTTAGAAGATGATGAGTCAACTTGCAACTCAGCTGAGTGGACTCTAACTACATTTTGGATATATTTAAGACTAAAATCTTGGTGCATTGCCAATATATAGGTTGCTCCTAAGAGCTTAAATGCTCGACTTTCTTATCTTCATCTTGTGCCTTAAGGCATCCCTTACCCTCTTCCTTCTCCCCTTTAATTCTTAAGTAACAACCTCAAGAATCAATTTATTGAAAATATTTGATTATATAAATGTCGCAACTATGTAGCTCCCGTAAAATTTTCACTTTGTTTCTTCTTAGTTTGAATGAAGAGAATATCATTAATTTGCAACGTTAACTCCTTTTAACTCAAGGCTAAATATGAACAAAAGGTCACAAGATTTGAACAACTTATAGCTGCAGAACTACTTCCATTGAGTTAGATGAACACTTCTACAATGCCTGAAATATTAGCTATTAAGTTTGTCTTGAATTCTTGACATGTTTTGAAAATTGACCCACTTCGACATATTTTGGTGGCGATCCGAATGGAAAGTTTTCTGAGATCTGTGATGGAAGCAGAGGGGTTGGGCCGATAGGACCAAGCCTGGAGCCCATCACTGATCTCGTATGAGGGTGCAGGGGCATAGTCCCTGCGGTATAGTTCGATTGGATCGATCTTGATCTGTGACTTGGAGTATATAATGTACTGTTGCTTGTTGAGAAAGTCATTGTATTTTGGGGGTTTTTCGAGCTAGGGTTTCAAGGCAATTTTTTTCGCCGCTGCTTGGGTGTAATCTCTCTTCTGCATAGTGAAACATCTTCTTCTTCGCCCAAGGATGTAGCACACCACCTTGGTGTGTGAACCTCGTTAAATCTGTGTCATGAGGATCTATTGTCTCTTTATTTTTCGTATTTCTTGGTGTTTGATCTAACATTAGCTTCACTTGAAAATGAAAGAAGACATTCTCGAGCTGGTCATGGAAAGCTATAACTTGATCAAGTCATAAGCTCATTGACCTTTGAGGGCACAACTAGCTGACACTTTTGAGGAACTATAAAACTACTACAAGAAAATAGGGCATTTGCTACACTTTTTAGAGATGAATGTAAATTCCGTCCCCAAATAAACCATTTAGGACAGATATATCTCCATCGCTACATATCTATCAATCGGAACGGATATACTTCAGTTGTTCTACTAGGGCTGTGGCTTTGGTAAGTATAAGTAGTTGCTTAATTGCTTTGCGTTAAAAACCTGAAGTGAATAATGGTTCTTAAGAATTGGCCTTATGAGCCTTTAACCATAGAATATTTTATAGAAGAAGCTATCTGTTCATGCATTTTTAGATTGATACACATATGGGATGGATTAGTTAAGATTCTAATGTTGTTTTAATATAGCGTCCCTTAGAATTTTTGGAGAGAGAGAGAGAGAAAGAGATAGAGAACATAAAGGACACGAGGTGAATGGTGCAAAAGAAATGTGCTAGCATATGAATCTTCTGTATGGCATAGAGAGCCTAAATCAAATGCCATTTTTAAGGGCTACAAGAAAGGAAATAAAACAGTACAAAGATCCCATGATACCAAACATCACTTCCTTTACAATAACGGTTCTAGCTAGAGTTGAATGGAATGACTAAGTGTCTAGATCCTCTACCCATGTGGAGACCTCCCCACGTAGGTGAGAGCCACCTATTGGGAATCTCCACCTCATTGACTATGGGGAGAGAATCCAGACTCAGTGACCAATACCAGGACTATGACCTGGGGTAGTTGGTCGAAAAGCATCTACAGAATCCTCCAGTTTTTTAACATCATTTGGTGACTTGCTAGCTTTCCCATCACTTCCCCTCATTTTTCTTACAATGTTTCTCTTATCAGCATTTACACATTCCAAACACTTGATAATTTTCTTCTTAGATCTCAGCTGCCTTCCTTCTGCTGAGAGAATTTCATTGGAGCAAAGCAATATAAGAAGAAACAAACAGGTGTACACCAACTTGATCCTGTCCATTACAAGAAGGATTGAAAGATATTTGCAGTAGCACAAACCCAAGAGCTGAGAGAGACAGAGTGAGTGAAGAAGAAGAAGAAGAGGAAGAGAAGAAGAAGAGAAGCACCAAGCAAGAATCAAGAAGAAAGGACTGTTCACAATACTTGCAATGCCTCACTTCCTGGGGTGTATATATATATATATATATAAGGTGGCATGTGATTCCTAAGGTTAAGGTAGAGAGAGAGAGAGAGAGAGAGAGAGAGAGAGAGAGAGTTGCTTACAATAAAAGAAAAAAAGTGGTGAAAAGAATAGAAAAAGAGATTGGACAGCTACATTGTTCAACACCACTGAGCTCTCCTGTCTAGAGGGAAGAGTCCGAAGAAAAAGGCATGCATGCAGAGCAATATACATATTAAATGGGTAACTAATTTGCAAAAAATGTCTCCTCAGTCTGCATGTCCCATGTTACTGTTCTAAAGTTTCTCATATTTTTGAAGTGAAGAAAAGGATTCAGAACCATCCAATTCTGAAGGAGACAAAGGGTCCTTGACGGGTCCCTCTTGACCTTTTCTATTATCTCATGGGTGAGTTGTGTACATTGCTCTCTCTCTCTCTCTCTCTCTCTCCTTTTACATTTTCTAGTGTTCAGCAGGGCGTGCAAGTTGGTCATTTTGTTTAGGGTATACACATGGTATGGTTCCTAAAGCTACAAAGGATTCCTTTGTCCACTAAGTCCAATATAAAATTCTATCTGGACGGCCGTCGTGAGAGCTCACTATTTTGTTTTTTTGGGAAGTTCTTCATAAAGAAAACTCCAAAGGCCAAACCACTGAGCCCTTTACTTAAATTTATTTCTTTAGTTGATCTAACCTCTTGAATGTGTATATGCCTAAGAAGATTCTTTTCCCAGACTTACATGCTGATCTGTGCTTACAGATCCACCAACCTCCTAAAAAAAAAAAAAGAGATAAAATATAATAAAAACAAAAGTTTTAGGCTACTTTGGATCAATCTTGGGCAGTTCAAAACCCACATTGGATCTATCTTAGCCTCTTAGGCTACTTTTCCCAACCCACGAGTCAGGCTCCATAATGAAGCTCTTGAGTGTGGAGGAAGGAGAATAGTTATTTGAAAGACATTGCCTTTAAACTAGACAATATTGTGCCAGGTACCAATATAACTCTACTTTGAACTAACTCCCATGCACAAGTGGTGGAGAATACCCCAGAGCCGTCTATGTCCAATTGACAACATTTCTACTTCCTCGAGGCCTTATGGGGATGCCAACAAGACCTTCCCAATGTCTCTAGAGGACCAAGAGAAGATGAATGACCAAGATCCCAATCCCTAGCTTGAGTAAAAAAAACTCATAGTACAAAATCATATTTTCTTAATGGAGAAGTATTTTTTGAGCCAATGGGATAGGGTAGACAAGGAATGCGAAACGTGAGAAACAATTCATCAACAGGGCAAGGGGAGAGAGAGAGAGAGAGGACTAGCATAACCTACATCACTCTACTCAAAGAGATATTTTCCTTTTTTAAAAAGAAAAAATTTTAGTCACACTAGTGAGTGCGTCCATGGTCACCTTTAACTTTTATAATTAAATCCAATTAATTAATCCTAATCATTGTTTGTATTAACTTGCATCCTTTGTCTCTAATTATTATATTAAAATCTAATCAAATAAATAATTGTTTCAAGACTATTAATTACTTGTGAATCTGGATCAGCGGAGGGCCACACATAGACTATATATGGTTGTTGCGTATTTCTTTCTCATTTTCAGTTGGGTCTCTCCCTGTCTCCTTCCATTCTCATTGGTTCCTTGGCTTGGGGAGATTTCTTTAGTCTTCCTTTTCCTTTCCCTATGTACCAAACTCTTAAAAATGTCCACTGTCCACTGTCCAGAAAGAGAGCCCACAGATTCTAAGGTTGAAATCAAAAGGGATTACCAGAATGTGTCACTTCAGTATCAATTAGTAGGTCAAAAGACCATTCCCCCTCAAAGCTAGGAAATTTTTTCTTTCAACTGATGGCTCGCAGCCTCTCACTTTTAGCACACTTAGAAGAAGATTCTAATGGGTTTGGTAGCCATATGCATGCGCATAAATAAGGATCCCGGCCCCATAAATAGTGCTAGGCTGGTCCCTCCTCCCAATAACCAAGTTTATAGCGAAGAGAAAGACAAGTATGCATGAGGAGCCATTCACCAGTGCATCCTCAGTTCCACAATACATGAGGGGTGGAATCATACAAGCACTAATGCATTGGATTTCATTAAAATTTCACGGTTAAGTGTGTTTGGGTGAAAATAATAGCTTACTAGGCAAAATCTGTTGGGTTTTGCTTGAACAGGTCGGAATATTCCTGCTGCCATCGTAAGCTTTGGGAAAGAAATTTTTCGACACGTCAATTGGATCTTTGCAATGAGATCAATCTTACACTTAGATGACGAAAGTTTAGAAATCTACAATCTAACATGGGGTTTATCTCCATTAATTCATTAAAAAAGCTATGGGAAAGATATTTCTCGACACTTCAATTGGATTTGTGGAATGAGATCAATCTTACGCTTAGATGGCCAAGGTTTAGAAATCCACAATCTAACATGGGATTGATCTCCATTGATTCATCAGAGTTGATCATTTATTAGCACTTCGATTTTTTTTTTTTTTTTTATAATTAAAATTTTCAAAAAAGATTTACAAGATAGAGTGCAGAGATTTTTTACCTATTTGTTAATAGAACTTTTGTGGATTACAGTTGAAGTGAGTAAGAGGGGTTGTATTAATTAAGCACATAGATATAGTTAATTTCCTCTTTCATTGCAGCTTGACTCCAAAGAACATAGGCTGTATTTTATCATAATTTCTCTTTGTAATTATCTTACCTTAAGAGGTAGAGTTGACTAAGTCGATCCAGAATCGATTGGGACCCTAGAAATTGGAATAAAGAAAAATAATTTTTTTTGTTAAAATTTATGATTTTTTGGAGATTTTCTACTATTATATTAGCAAAAAAATCTCAAATTTTAAAAGATCAAACAACATGCATAACCGATTCCATTGAAAATTGTAGGAATTAATGTTATCAGAATCAGGCTTAGCTGATTCCAATCCAAATTGATTTCTAATTCCACCGACTTTGGATGCAAATTTTGAAACCATGTGATCCGTTCAAAATAACAGAATATTTCTCCAAGTGGGCTTAAGTAGAAGAGGATATTCCCTTGCTTTTTTTATGCAATGGAGGGTTGTGGAAGCCTTGGAGGAGCTAAATTCCTAAACCTTTTCATGCACAAATTAACCTAGTTACTCAACCACACCTTTTGAGGCAAAAAAAATATTAAAGAAGCCCTACTGCACCGCCCAAACAAATGGTCAAACATGAAAAATAAACACCATCGTTGGAGCACTTTGAAAGGTCATCCTATGGTCAACATAAACAGAATATGCTATATTCTCACCTATTAATCATCCAATTGAAAAATGCACTTCCTTTTTCTTTTTGAATTTTTTATGTGTATAGTTTCCCAGTGATCATGATTTTAAGTTGTAGAAGAACCCTTTAAATACACGTTAATTTGTAGCTGGCTTCTATATTGTAAGAAGCTTTAACAACTTCTAAGTCCACCAATATTTCACTTATTTCTTTTCTTCTTATCTAGCTCCCTCTTTTGTTATGGCCAAAACCAAGTTTCTGTGTTCATTTGTTCTTGTTTTTGTCTTGATCATCCTCTCCTATGAGGGGAGGGAATTGAAATCAGAGAAGAATCAGAAATGTGAGAAATGCCAAACTTTTGGTGAGAGCATCAGCAGTAGCAACTTGAGCAGCGACATTGGAAATCACAAAGAAGATGATTTTCGACCTACCACCCCAAGTCACAGTCCTGGTGTAGGTCATTCGTTTGTCATAGCTGCTGCTCCAAATGCATAAACTAATAAATATGAGACTTGGGTTTCATTGGTTAAGTACTCCAGTTGCAAAGGGTTGTCAAATGCAATTTTATGTTTAGTTTACTTATTAGGCAGTCTTTAGTGTCCCTTCCAACGTCATAGAAGTGGTAGTACTCTTGTATTTATATGATGTAAAAGTCACAACCCCCCCCCCCCCCCATAAAAAAAGAGTCATATCCCATCCTTTTTTTATTTTTATTTTTTATGTCATACCCATTTAAGTTTTATGTATGATGAAGGTACTTGTATTTTACTCTCTCTCTCTCTCTCTCTCTCTCTCTCTCTCTCTCTAGGGTGTCAATCTTGACATCCCTAAATTCATTCTCGACGTTACTTGTATCACTTTAACTATGCCATAAACCTCTCTTGCATAGATAACAACTGTCAAGTTGATTACCTTGCGTGGAAAGGTCAGTCCTTAATGTGTGGGACTGATTGACCTCATTTTACTCATTGGATTTTTTTTTTTTTTAAATGAGAATAAAAACTTCATTAATTAAGGAAGATAAGATATAACATCAATATATAGGTTAATGTTGTTGACGTAGAGCACCTATTGCTCATAATCCTAGTGGCTAAATTTTGCATAAGGAGGATCATATCAGTTTTAGGCCTGAACCAAAAAATTGAATTAAACAAAATATTATGAGCATTTAACAGTAGGGGTATTGAACTCCAAGGCCACGATTTGGTATTTCCCTAGAAAATAAATCTTTAATTTCCTTAGAATCGTTCTAGTTTTCTTCGATTCTTTAGCCTTCGTCAAAAGCTTGCTTCAACCCATAGAGAATGCCCCAAACGCTGACCTTCAAAGCTTGTCCTTCGTAAAGATGACTCGTTGGATTCTTGAGACTTGTAATTTAGAAGCCATGTGCTTAATTGATTGTCAAGTTATCATCAATAAATTTCTCTTAATTTATAACCCCCTAAAAAAAAAAAAAATCTAAATTGAGCTAAACTTGATTTGACCAAATCTTTGAATTAGGGCCTTGATCCCCGATTAATTCGTTTTTTTAGTGTTCAACAAGCTTAATGCTTTGCGATGGGCTATCTCTGCATCACAACCCATGGGAGGATGGAAGTTTCATTCTTCCTATGCCTAAGACCAACTAATGAGAAATTGGGAATTGGCCATTTTTTTTTTCTTAAGATCAGCAAAAAATGATAAATACTAAAGAATGAATGAATAAAAAAATCACTGAAAGGCTAAACTAAAATAGTCTACTTATCCATTCCAGTATTGTCATCAGCAGATAGATAAATCAAAGCACAAAATCTCAATTAAAATGGAACCAAAGCTTCCCAATAGCGTTCCAGCTAATGTGTCTACCAAAGAGAACCTTGGTGAAGCCTCCGAGTTATCTGAAACTCGAGCAGCCACTGCATGCTTAGCCAACAAATTTGCCGCCATATTAACCCCAAGGTGAAATAAAAACTTGGTCGAAGACAAAATAAAAAAGTTTTGATTGTTTAATTCAAAAACGGCAAAAGATCTATAGAGAGAGAGAGAGAGAGAGAGAGAGAGAGAGAGAGAGAGAGAGAGAGAGAGAGATCGAGATCTGAACTGTGTTGAACATAGGGATAAGAGCAAATTGAATTGTATTTGTCCTTGGTACTGTAGTGAGTGAGTGCTAGGCGGCTGTGGCCTGTGGGTGCGGCCCCTGATAACCCATGTTACGATGAACTTATAATACAAGGGGGGATTAATGGATGTTTGTGAATATTTGGCTGGAAAGGGGAAGAATCT
>NC_056559.1:8707609-8707946 GCF_013358625.1 Macadamia integrifolia
ACGAATATACAAAATACAAACTAGAGACTAAAGCGACTCGAAATCTCTCTCGCTTTCTCTCTCTAGCATACCCTAGGGCACTTGCACTTGTAAAGTACAAGAGTAACAAGACCGCAAATATAACATTGTTAATTATGGATTCCTTTGAACAACTTAAAGAGCAATGCTCACACACACTTGAAGTTGCAGAGTTGAGATTTTGAGGGTCAAATAGAGAAAATTAATTAATAAGATGTTGAGGAAAATAATATACAATGGGAAATGTCAAATTAATGCCTTCTTATATATACAATGAAATAAGACATATATTACCTTTTTTTTTTTTTTTTTTAACAAA
>NC_056559.1:8708046-8718549 GCF_013358625.1 Macadamia integrifolia
TGAGGCCCTGAGTTACATGGCCGAGTGCGTGGTGCAGGCCTAGGCGTGAAGCCAAATAGGGTTGGCCTTACACCAAAAAATATTGAGGAAAAGAAGAAACAGGACAGTGTGCAAGCTAGATTTGTAGAGTTGGAGGGACAGGTTAGCAGTTTGACGGGAAAATTAGAAGAAATGGATGATTTGAAAGCCCAAGTAGCACTTCTAACCCAAGCGCTTTTAGGTCGACATAGCTCATAGAGTTCAGTTCATTTATGTAAGTCAGAGAAATATTTCATTTTGTTGGTTTATTTATTTAATTAAGTAGTACTATTGATGTTGCTCTTTTCTGTATTTGATCAACTGACAATTGAGGATATTGCAGAGGCTGACCCATATTTAGGCAATCTATTTGGCAGGTAAACATTATTTACTTTGGTTTCCTAGTTAATATGGGTAAAAATGATTAGCTTACAACATATGGAAATGGACCACCAGATTATTGACCGATATAGAATTTCACCAATATAGATCTTTAATAACAACTTGACTAATATTTTTTCATTTTTTTCAGGTACTTGCATGGATTTTGTCCTCCACTTATATCCTCTGATGATGATGCAAAGTATGACTTGGGGATTGAATAACTACCATGATGTGTGAACATTTATTTTGAAAAACTTATTATGTTACTGTTAGCTTGTGAGCTATAGATTTTTTTTTTTTTAATTGAGTATTGTCTATGGATATTGGACTTTTTTATCTTCAAGATGACAATCTAGTTTGTTACATGTTTTTTTCCAACTTAACTTTTGTAGGAAATGGATAACCTTTTATCAAATTCTTGTGTATGGTCGTGTGAAAATCTATTAATTTTTTTTTGGATGAATAAATCAATTAGTTTTTATTCATATACAGAATGAGAACAAGAAATGTAAGCATTTGCTTCAGAGATAAATAAAAAATAATATATAATAAAAAAAAAAAATAGTGGCATTTACTAATAAACGACACTATATGTCTTTTGCTTTAAAATAAAAAACATTTCTTGTAGTGGCATTTAGCCATTTATTAACACACGCCATAATATGTTCATTTGTTTCAAAATAAAAAATTATGTTTCGCGACGTTTATTAGTAAACGCCACTATATGCATCCACGTTCATTAGTTAACAACGTTGGAATGCCTACTTATAAAGGCGGATGTAACACATTAGCGGCGTTAAAATAAACGCCGTTGTATATAATATTTTAACGGCATTTATAAATAAACGTCGTCGAAGTATTTTAGCGGCGTTTGTAAATAAACGTTGCCAAAGTATTTTAGCGGCATTTATAAATAAACGCTGTCAAAGTAATTTAGCGGCATTTATAAATAAATGACGTCGAAGATATTTTACGGTGGCATTTGTAAAATACGCCGTAGTTCTTTTGCAACGGTGGATATAGAGGCGTTTGGGCGCGTTTGCCATAAATGCCGCCATAGCCATATAGCGGCATTTCAATACTCTATAGCGGCATTTTAAAACACCGTCATTGACCACTTTTCTTGTAGTGAATTTTCTCAAGTCGGAGCTGAGATGGCACTCGTAGTGCCGATACAATGTATAACACCTACTACATGGGAGCATCCACTCCTGGTGCTTAGCACCCACTAAGCACTCAATAAATAATATTATAAATTTGGTCTTATATCAATGCCCCACAGTTAAGCCTTGCCTAGCAAATACATCCACAATTAGCTAGCATGCTTACAGTTAATTCATAACTAACCTAGCATGTAAACATTCATCCACAACTAACCTTAACATACATACATATTATCATATATGTATATAATGTAAATTCTAGGGTTAGAAAATCTCATAGTCTTTGTCTATTGTTAGCAGAGTTGTCTCAAAGCATAGTCTCTACACACTAGAATCCTTAACTCCCCTCTAGAGTAGGAGACTTGAATCTTCAAGTAAGCTCAACATGGCCAGGGCATCTCACAAGTCTTCTCCCTTGTCTTCTTGCACTTTAAAGCACAAATAGAAAAAACCCCCTCTTCTTTTCTCTTTTCTCTTGGCTTTTGATCAATGAAACATCAAGAACACTCAACTACCTTCTCAAGCCACTTTAATGGAGTAAAGACACTTTCCATCAAGCAATAAACCTCATTCAATGATCAACCATCAAGAGGAAAACTTCTCATACAAAACCATTGCCTTTCTTCACTCAAAACTCATTTTTCTTGCTTCCATAGTGTAGGACTTGAAAAAACAAAGAATGACCAACTTGGTTCACCCAAATCCGAGTTAAAATGAGGGAGACATGACCATTTGAAGTTGAAGTAATGAGATAACCTGAAATAGAATCTTCGTAGGAGTGGCATAGGCTACGCCAGCAGCACATGCAACAGAGACGCATATCTGGCTATAGATCTCATCAAAAGGTATTTCTTAATCTGAGCCGTCTGATTAAACCAACGGACAATAAATCTAAACTATAGGTTTTGAATCTCGATGACGTCATCATGACGTAGGCGCTGACATCGTCAAAGGTATTATCGACCACAGATTGGCTACATCAGAGCATACTCCAGATCTATGTTGGCTTAACCTATAACAGAGAATCATTTAATGACCATTAGATCTGGATCTATAAGATCTACTTGATCCAGATTTAAGGGATTAGAATCTAAGCTTCAGTGATGATGCACATGCGACACACACTAGTCAATACAATATGGTGTAGCGCCAGACCATCATATCTAATACACTCCACCAATGAGAAGCCTCGGGTAAGCATCTTCAACGCAAGCTCTTGCACGAAACGTCAGATCTGAATCTAATTGACGTGGCTAAATCTGAGCCGTGTATTAAAGATCCCTCTGATTCTCTTATATGCACATAAGTTCCTGCCTTCATATTTCTAGTGCTTAACACGTCTTATCAACTAAGACCTTCAAAATCTAAAATTACACAAAAGTCCTTCAAATTTCAAAAATAAATTCCAAAAAATCCACCCAACACGGAGAGCAACTGATGAATTTTCGGTTTGGATTTTCGAATCGGTGTCACAGAAACCCATATAACTTTTTCATATGATATCCAATCGAGATGAAACAAAGTGCGTTGGAACCATGACTGGACGTGCTTCGACTTTTCAGAAGACCCGATCATCTGACTCAGTCATATAGAAAGACCAAAATACCCCTAGAAATTTCCAATGACGCATCTTTCTCATACGAAATTGGAATGCGATGAAATTAGAACCGTTGGAAAGATCAGATTTTTTTCGTATCGTTATATGGAGAACACTTCCTTTAAAAAATTCATCTTCAATGTCGAAACTACCCTCAACTACCAAAAATGTCGTAACTTCTTCATACGATATCGGAATGCAACAAAATCCGATTTACTAGACTGGATAAATTACAATCTATCTTTTTCATGAAGAAATGATCTTCCAAAAATATCATTTTCATTTTAAAAAATTTCCCCGAGCATAAAGAGATCAAGTTTACCAGTTTTGACCTAGAAACCAGCACCACATACTAAGGATGTATCAAACCACTCCATTCATATCAAGTGGTTCTGTTATCTCATCGGTGACACTGGACACTACTATGTCATCATTTCCATCCACATCACCCAAACTGACCACGTCATCACTACCACATGGCCAGGTTGCCAACAAGGACAACCATAAAATAATAGCATCATCCTCTAAATCAACAACAATATGACTCGGTAAAGGTACCGAGCAAGTAGAAACTCCCGACTTAGACGCCTTTTCTACCAGGTAATCCTCAACCGTGTTTGCCTCTCTGAAATAGTGGGAGATCTTCCATGCAATAGACTCTAGGAAATGAAGGACATAAATCCCCTTTTGAAGGACAAACCAAGGTATTTGATTTTTTTGGATCGCCGTTACAACAGTTGCCGAATCCGACTCATTCCAAAGACTTCTTGCATTCATATTTTGAGCGAGCATAATACCTTATAAGACCGCTTCAAATTCAGTTTCATGAATCTTCTTTATACCCAAAAAAGTACTCAAGGAATCACAGACCTGCCCCTCACTATCGCTGGTAATGCCCCCTGCCCCTGCTCTACCTGGGTTACCTAGAGAGCTACCATCAACATTTATTTTAATCTAATTTATCGGAGGCTTGCACCAGTGAACTTCAAGAGGATGCGCAACCTTTTGGTTTTCTGCAATTAATCCCAAATTCCTGCAACAAGATAAATCAGAAACTGTTTTAATCTCACCCTTAGAGCGCCCTACACATAGATAAATTTCATATCGAATATATTTATATGAATATCTCACATTCCTCACTAGGTCCTCATAACGTCTTCAGTTAAGTTCCCACCAGATATGTGCTGCAATGATGGTGAATCCCATTAACCATGGAGATTTCAAATTAATGGTTCTTGCCTTCCTCTTCCACCACATCATCAGACTTGTCACTGAACTATGATTTGTCCATTGGACTCCAAAGCATCTTGTAACTTTTTTCCAAATTTCCACAGAGTACTGACAATTTAGGAAAATATGATTAATGCTTTCCTCTGCCTGGTTGCAGAGAGAGCATCTAGACGCTATTTGAGCTCCTTTCTTTCTAGCCATTTCATCTATGGGAAGCCTCTCATGGGCAATGCACCATCCTAGAGTGGAGTATCTGGGAGAAAGACCTTTGCACCAAATCAAAGAATTCTAACACACCTTTGGCGCTTTTCTTCTAGCAGCCTCCCAAGCAGAAGCTGTAGAGAAAGATCCCAATGGAGTCAATTGCCATACACATAGATCCTCCACTTGATCAATGGGAATTTTGACCTCTTTAACTGCTTTAAAAATAGTCTGGAGGAGCTCCAAATTAACATCTGGAAGGGTCCATTCATCATTTCTTATAAAATCACCTACTTTAGCATCAGAATCAAGGTAAGATATACACATCTTGAATCTCGTCCAGGATAGAATTGGGTCCCCACCACTTATCTTTCCAAAATCTCACTAGGCTCTCATTACCAATGATCAATCTTTCATTCGAATCCACAAACCTCCACATCTTTCTGATACCAAAGGCGATAGAGTATGGCCTGCAGCCTCTATTAAAAGCATCATTTTTCTTGATGAATCTTGCCCTGAGAAATGCATTGGCAGTGTGCATCCCATGCTCGAGATGCCACACCATCTTACTGAGCATGGCCATATTGGATTCGCAGAGCCTTCTAATCCCCAAGCCCCCTTCCTCCTTTAGCTTGCAGAAAGAATCTCATCTAACCGTGATCGTCTTTGAAGAGTCTACCTCCCCAGACCAAATAAAATTTCTCATCCATCTCTCTATCGTCTCAAGGAGAGAGAAAGGCCACCAATACACTGTAAAACTATGATTTGGAATGACAGATACGATAGATCTAACAAATTCCACCCTTCCTGCCATTGACAGAAGCTTTCCTTTCCACCCAGCTAAACGACTTTTAACCCTATCCATCACAGGTGGCAGAGCATCCTTCTTCACTCTTCCTTTAATAATCTCCACCTCAAGATAGCGAGTAGGAAAGCTACAAATAGGAATTCTCAGGATCTCTGAAATAATCTGTCTGCAATTAAGAGCAACTCTTCCCAGAAAAAGTTTACTCTTCTCAAGACTGATATATTGTCCAGAGAAATCTTGGTATTTCATAAGCAACTCTTTCAAATTACGAACATACCTCAAGGATGCATTCAAGAATATAAAGATATCATCGGCATATAAAATATGACCAGGGGTAGGAGCGCCTCTGGGACCCTAAATTGGCATTATCTTCTTGCTCTGGACCAGGGTCGATAAGCCTCTTGACAGAACTTCTTTTGCAATGATAAAAAGCATGGGGGAGATAGGGTCACCCTGTCTCAAACCTCTCTCGACACCGAAAAATCCTTGCAGCCCTCCATTAACAAGGACAAATTTTTTTTGTAGATGACAACATTTGATGAAGTCGATTAATCCATATCTCAAAGAAGCCAAAATGACGCATCACCTAGAATAGAAAGTGCCAAGAGAGGGTGTCATTTGCTTTTCTAATATCAATTTTCAGACCCAGACCTCCCCCTTTTGTTGAAGAGAACATCAGATCTGCTAATTCCAAAGCAACAGAGATATTGTCATAGATCATCTTCCCCTTTCGAAATGCGCCCTATTCTTCTGATATAAGTCTGGGAAGGAGTGGTTCTAGCCGCAGTGCCATCACCTTGGATATTATTTTGTAGAAGAAGTTACCCATGCACAGAGTGCGAAATTTTTCGAGGGTCTCCCCTCCCTCCGTCTTGGGAATCAAGACTAAAAAATTATAGTTTGCACCACGAGGCATGCAATTTTTACTGAAAAAAAATCTCACAGCATTGTAAACCTCTCTATCCATAATATTCCAGCATCTTCTAAAGAAGGCACCTGAGAAGCCATCAAGACCAGGCGAGCTATCTGGATCCAATTCCCACATCGTCGACTTAATCTCAGCATCACCAGGGAGCGAATCAAGACGAAAAATATCATCTTGTTGAAGAATCTTCGGAATACAGTCCAGAAGCTCCATATGTTCTCCTGTTTGAACAGACCTATGGAAATTTTCATAAAAATCCACAATATACTCACCCATATGAGATTGCCCTTCCATATAGGAGTCGTCTTGCTTTTTTAAAGCTCTGATAGTATTTCTATTTCTTCTCATTTTTACAGATAAATTGAAGAAATTAGAATTTCTGTCACCATATTTCATCCACCTGATTCTCGCCTTCTCTGCCTAGGGTCTCTCATGGTTATCCAAAGCCTTGACCAAAATCATTTTAGCGTCTGCCTCCAGTGCAAACAACCGATCATCCATCCCATTATGCTCAATCTGTTCCTGCACCTGAGCTAGATTTTGTTTCGCCTCATCCAGAGCTCTTTCAAAATTAGGGAATACCGACTACGCCCAGCATCTGAGAGCCCCTTTTAACTGTTTAAGTTTGACCATGAGAGAGAGAATGGGCGATCCTGAAACCCAGTCCACCCAAGAATCCGCCACAACCTGCTCGAAGTCTACATGGTCCATCCAAAAATGATGGAATCAGAAAGGGCAATTGTGAGGCCATTGGCTGGCATTAGAGATCAGCAGCAGGGGGGTATGGTCAGATGCCATCTGAGGAAGGACAAGCTGGGAAACGTCCTTAAAGTAGGAAATCCAATCTTCATTGCAAAAGCTTCTATCCAAAACAACGTAGACATTCCCCTTACGCCGATTATTGGACCACGTGAACTTCCTACCCCGCGAAGGCACCTGAGACAGAAAGCAAGCATCCACCATGACACAGTACTCTGCAGCCGAACCCAAGCTGAAGTTACTCGGGCCACACTTCTCATAAGAGTGAAGGGTAGCATTAAAATCTCCCATTATCGCCCAGAGGGTGGGAGACTGAGGGGAATCAGCCACTCGATCCAACCAAATAGATCTTCTATCTACTCTGAAGCAATTCGCATGAACGAATGAAATCTGAATTTGCTGCAGACCCCAACGCATAGCTATTGTAACATGCTGCTCTGAATCGGATATAGTCACATGACTGTTCATATTTCTCTTCCATAAAATCCATAAGTTTGAGATTCTATTACCTCGGTTATTGTAGATAAAATTAGAATGGAAGCCCAATTTATTAAAAAATAAATTAGGAAAGGTACTTACATCCACCATCGGCTTCGCAATACACAGAAGATATGGGTTCTTCTGTCTCATTAAGTCACTCAAGGCTTTTTTCCCAATCGCCTTCTTAACTCCTCCAATATTCTAGAAGAGAATATTCATTAAATCAGTTCTTTGAGGCAGCCTGATGGTCAGCCATTGAGGACTGCCCCGACTCTGCGACAAATTTCTCCTTCTCGCTCTTATCTGCCTCCGCCCGGCAAATTGCATGCTCAATTGCTACAATCTCTGGGTGTTGGATAACCACCCTTCCCCCCACTACCTACGTTTTAGATACCTCTGAGATGATATGTTCAGAACCACCCCACTCTTGACTACGCCCTCCTATACCTGCTCTAGCAGCGCTGCGACCTCCACGGGAAACATTATAAAGCCATCCAATTTTTTCGAGGCCGGAGCGTGCGCGGTAACGGGGCTCTCTCTTCAGTGACTTCGGCCTCATGGGTACTGGTCTCGGCGGCATCCTCGGAGGATTCCTCCCTGGACTCAGAATCGTCCTCGGACATAACAGTTTCATGTTCGGATGGGTCAGACCCATAACCGTTTTCACCCAGTCGGCTATCCACAAGATTTTTAAAATTTACCAAGTTCTCTTGGACGTTATCTGAAGGAAGAATTATTTCCAGCTGTCCAAGTGGAGATTTGTCTCCTTCTCCATTTAAATCATCAGCCGAATCATGTCTATTAGGCAGATCACGTTCTATATGGAAAGATTCCTTAGATAGAGGATTGAGTTGCTCTCTTTCCAATGAAGAACGACTACCACTGCTAGGGTCTTCGGCAGCCATAGCCTCCACTCCTCTTATATTTTCCGACCTGCCATGGCCATCCTCAAGCTCGCCTTCCCCTTCCCTCACCTCTTGTTCCCTCCTTGCGGACCCCCTTTTGACTCTGCAGTCGGCAGCGGCGTGTCCCAGCCTCTTACAAAATTTGCATCTCTTAATATTGTCTTCATAGGTGATGTGCTGCGTAAACGAAAATAACGTTTCTTTGCCTGGCTGCTTCCTCTCTACCTGTATTTCCTCTGGGCGGCTGCCTCGCACGTCGACTTCTACAAGAACTCGTGCATAGTTTCCATCGAGCCATTCATCGTACGCTGATCAATCGCCACGGGTCTACCTGAAGCCTTGGCCATTGACAGCAAAAACCGCTGATGCCAGTACTCCATAGGCAGGCCTGGGTAGCGGATCCACACCAGCTTAGTCTGGGTATGGTCCTTGTGAACATTAAATTCTGGTCGCCATCTTTGAAATCGAATGATCTGTCCGCGCACCTTGATTGGGCCTCTCTTCCACATAGACACCATATCCCTTTCTAATTAGAATCAAAGAGGATATAACCTTTCCCTAAGGGTGCAAGATTGACTTAACCTTTAAGCGTCCAAGCTTCCTTTGCATCGTGGCGCACGTCATTCATGGAGACGAATCTAAAATCCACCCTCCCAATCAACGCATAATTGAAAGTCTACAATTTTTCTTCACATGCCTCTTGTGGAATAATCACCTTGGTGAGTGAGTCTGCATGGATTGGCTCAGGCAGATCCTCAACGTCCGGCAGTGCTCGGTGGGCAATCGTAGCATAGGAGGGTCTTCTACTCGCTTCCCTATTTTCGTTTGCATCCACAGAAGTATTATCTTCCATATCCACCTGGTGCTCCTCAGGGGTGGTCTCCTTCCCAGTAACAGTGCAAGGAGTCTCCTGCAGAGAGTGATTTGGGCCTCAAAAGTCCGTGATACGTTTTGTTTTCCAAGATTAGGTGGCCGGCCACCGTGAATGGCATCTCCGCCTCCCAAGGCTCGATCCATCTCCACCTCAGAGCTTCTCTGTCCTAAAACGCCCGTCCTTCACAAATTAGTTAGGTCATAATCCATGATATGAATCTTCCACAGTCAGTTTAATACCTCTAAAGAAGATGATGTCCTATTGTTGCTGCACCCCATCTGCAATCAAAGCTTGATTAATTTCCGACTAGTAAGCCCAGCGCTCAAAGCTCGACGCTCAACCACGTCATCACATATTTTATCTAACCAATGGGCCTTGTAGTGAGAAGCTCCACTCCCACTAGAGACCGTGAAAGTTGATCTATCGGTTCTTCGAGAAGCTCAAGGAAATTTTCGTAAGCCAATCGTACCAGCATGCCCATCTGTAAGTTTTAGATATAGGAAACATTGTAGAGTTTCTTTCGGATATGTTGAAGGGTCATTTTTAACTGAGATGTGAATGAGGTCACGCACACCTGCATTATTAGCTCCGGGGAATTCGACAAGCGATTGCATAGATCTGCATACCGAGTTTTGTAGCAGGTTTGGGTCTGTTCAACAACGAGTCCTGCAGAAGCTACTGCAGCAACGAGAAAGAGGAATGCGAGGGACTCCGAGTATAATGAGCTTGCACTTTCCTTCTTGGTTGAGATAGTGTGTTTCTCGGATCAAAATCCTCTGTTTTTCTCATCCCTGTTTTTCCTTGTTTTGCTACCTGCAGGACACGACATGTGGACAACAGAAGATTCAACGATCAAGGTTGGGTGAGGATTATTACATCCGGTGCGTTGGTCTTAAAGTTGTCCACGTGTCGTGTTCTGCAGGTAGCAAAACAAGGAAAAACAGGGATGAGAAAAACAGAGGATTATTTTCCGTGTTTCTCTAGCTCTTTTGGCAGAGATTCGAGATAACATGTTTTCTTGACATTTCCTAGCTTATTCTAGTGTAGAAAATGCTATTGACTTTCTCTACATGTGGAGTTGAACTTGTTAAGGCTTCCATCTTAAAACCAAGGAAAAAAATCGTTTACAATTCCGATCTCGTACAATTCCGTGAAATAC